>NW_011485819.1:157185-168499 GCF_000754665.1 Bison bison bison | reverse complement strand
GGGAGAGGGTGGGAAGATTTGGGAGAATGGCATTGAAACATGTAAAATATCATGTATGAAACGAGATGCCAGTCCAGGTTCGATGCACGATACTGGACGCTTGGGGCTAGTGCACTGGGACGACCCAGAGGGATGGTATGGGGAGGGAGGAGGGAGGAGGGTTCAGGATGGGGAACACATGTATACCTGTGGTGGATTCACTTTGATATTTGGCAAAACTAATACAATTATGTAAAGTTTAAAAATTAAATAAAATTAAAAAAAATTTAGTTGCTATTTGCATAATGTTATACTTTCAAATGAACTTTGGAACAATGGGGATGTCAGCCATAGTTTACTTTTATGTGGAAAAGACTACACTATTGTTTTATCATTATCCCCCACCAAGGATAAATACTGAGTATAGTGTCAAAATTGGATTATTACTCAGCCATTAAAAAGAATACATTTGAATCAGTTCTAATAAGGTGGATGAAACTGGAGCCTATTATACAGAGTGAAGTAAGCCAGAAAGAAAAACACCAATACAGTATACTAATGCATATATATGGAATTTAGAAAGATGGTAACAATAACCCTGAATGCGAGACAGCAAGAGACACAGATGTATAGAACAATCTTTTGGACTCTGTGGGAGAGGGAGAGGGTAGGATAATTTGGGAGGATGACATTGAAACATGTATAATATCATAGAAGAGACTAATCACCAGTCCAGTTTTGATGCATGATACAGGATGCTTGGGGCTGGTGCACTGGGATGACCAAGAGGGATGGTATGGGGAGGGAGGTGGGAGAGGGGTTCAGGATGGGTAACACGTGTACACCTATGGCAGATTCATGTTCATTTATGGCAAAACCAATACAATATTGTAAAATTACAAAAAAGAATAAAATCAACTCCCACCCCCCCAAAAATTTTTTTTTAAGGAATTTAAGTAGGAAAGATGATGCTGTGAAAGTGCTGCACTCAATATGCCAGCAAATTTGGAAAACTCAGCAGTGGCCACAGGACTGGAAAAGGTCAGTTTTCATTCCAGTCCCAAAGAATGCTCAAACTACTGCACAATTGCACTCATCTCATACACTAGTAAAGTAATGCTCAAAATTCTCCAAGCCAGGCTTCAGCAATGTGTGAACCGTGAACTCCCAGATGTTCAAGCTGGTTTTAGAAAAGGCAGAGGGACCAGAGATCAAATTGCCAACATCCACTGGATCATCGAAAAAGCAAGAGAGTTCCAGAAAAACGTCTCTTTTTGCTTTATTGACTATGCCAAAGCTTTTGACTGTGTGGATCACAATAAACTGGAAAACTCTGAAAGAGATGGGAATACCAGGCCACTTGACCTGCCTTTTGAGAAACCTATATGCAGGTCAGGAAGCAACAGTTAGAACTGGACATGGAACAACAGACTGGTTCCAAATAGGAAAAGGAGTATGTCAAGTACTGTCAGCCTGCTTATTTAACTAATATGCAGAGTACATCATGAGAAACGCTGGACTGGAAGAAGCACAAGCTGGAATCAAGATTGCTGGGTGAAATATCAATAACCTCAGAAATGCAGATGACATCACCCTTATGGCAGAAAGTGAAGAGGAACTCAAAAGCCTCTTGATGAAAATGAAAGTGGAGAGTGAAAAAGTTGGCTTAAAGCTCAACATTCAGAAACCTAAGGTCATGCCATCTGGTCCCATCACTTCATGGGAAATAGATGGGAAACAGTGGAAACAGTGTCAGACTTTATTTTTGGGGGCTCCAAAATCACTGCAGATGGTGACTCTAGCCATGAAATTAAAAGACGCTTACTCTTTGGAAGGAAAGTTATGACCAACCTAGATAGCATATTGAAAAGCAGAGACATTACTTTGCCAACAAAGGTCCATCTAGTCAAGGCTATGGTTTTTCCAGTAGTCATATATGGATGTGAGAGTTGGACTGTGAAGAAAGCTGAGCGCAGAAGAATTGATGCTTTTGAACTGTGGTGTTGGAGAAGACTCTTGAGAGTCCCTTAGACTGCAAGGAGATCCAACCAGTCCATTCTGAAGGAGATCAGTCCTGGGTGTTCTTTGGAAGAAATGATGCTAAAGCTGAAACTCCAGTACTTTGGCCACCTCATGCAAAGAGTTGACTCACTGGAAAAGACTGTGATGCTGGGAGAGATTGGGGGCAGGAGAAGGGGATGACAGAGGATGAGATGGCTGCAGGGCATCACTGACTCGATGGATGTGAATCTGAATGAACTATGGGAGTTGGCGATGGACAGGGAGGCCTGGTGTGCTGTGCTTCATGGGGTCGCAAAGAGTCGGACAGGACTGAGCAACTGAAGTGAACTGAACTGAATTACAGCACAATAGCTTTGGAACCTACCCATATGCTTTTTTTGTTGAGATTTATAAAAAGATTCATACTTTGTTTCAAATGGTTCCTAAAGTCTTGGTATGGAACATGAAAATATTTCCTTTATACAAAAGAAAAATGTGACTCATAAAGGTGTTTAACAAAATAGAGCAAATTAAGAATACTTACAAATTTTCTTTTGTTAAGAAAATAATTTCAGATAGTGAATTATTCAGGCTTCCCCAGTGGCTCAGAAGTAAAATAATATGCTTGCAATGTAGGAGACACAGGAGATGTGAATTCAGTCCCTGGGTCAGGAAGATACCTTGGAGGAGGAAATGGCTACAAACCCCAGTATACTTGCCTAAAAAATTCCATGGACAGAGGAGCCTGGCAGGCTAAATTCCATGGGGTCTCAGAGAGTTTGACATGACTGAGGGACTAACACACACAAAGACAGTGAGTTATTATTTCCTTTTGATTAGTTCATAGTACAGAAAAAATTCCAGCTGCTATTCCTTTCCTCGATTGTCCCTTCTCCACATATCTATCTAAGAATTTCTACCCCTTATTTGCTTTACATCAGGTGAAGAAAAATGGAAGAAATTCTGAGTTCAAAGTCCTATGGACAAGCCAATTTCATCCAATTAACATATATTTACCACATAAATATATTGTGGTAAATAGTTAAGATTATGGAGAAAAACTTCCTGTACAATCATAAAACCATAAAAAAAGGGTGTATAGTTGTTTTTTCCATTGCTTATTCTGAATCCAATAACACTAACTTGGAAACCTCAGGAAAATATATTAAAACTTACCAAAATGCCTAAAAAATGCATAGTCAATATTAAATAATCAACAAATGTTAGTTTCTGGGTGTTATATTTTGGTCAATGATGGAAAAAATTCTTAATTGTCTCCCATAACTAACAACATAAATAATTGTCTCTATTATGTAAATCATTATTCTCTTGGCATCATGAGCAGCCTAAGTTACTCTCTTCTTCAACAAACTCCTCATGGCATTTTTCACGTCTGTGTTTCTCACTGTGTAAGTGATAGTATTTAACATGGGAGTGAGAATTCCATAAAACACTGTCACCACCTTGTCTGCAGGTTAGTGGCCGCAGGATGTGTGTGAGCGAATATACAAGGAACAAAAAAGAGCACCACTTCTGTAAAGTGGGAGCCACATGTAGAGAGGGCTTTTTGTCATCCTTCAGAGCTATGGGATTTCAGGGAGCTCAGGAAGATGATGTAGGAGATGAGAAGCAGGGAAAAAAATAAGCAAGGCCATGCCCCCAGTGTTAGCTGCCACCACAATTCCAGGCCTGTAGGTGTCACTGCAGGAAATTTCCAATAGTGAGTAGAGATCACACATGAAGTGATCAATGACATTGGTACTACAGAAGGTCAAATCTGCTGTGAAAAGAATCTGCTTGGTGGCATGCAGGATCTCCCCAATCCAGGCCACCACCACCAGGAGCTGACAGAGCCCCTGTCGCATGATGGTCATGTAGTGCAGAGGTTTGCAGATGGCCACATAGTGGTCATAGGCCATGACAGTGAGGAGTATGATCTCTGATGCTCCAAGGAAGTGTCCCATAAAGAGCTGACTCAGGCAGCCACCCCAGGAGATGGTTCTCCTCTTGTACAGCAGGTCAAAAGTCATTTTAGGGGTGCTGATGGAGGTCAAGGAGGCATCTAACAAAGACAAATGGATGAGAAAGAAGTACATGGAAGCTGAAAGCGTGGGGCTGAGGGAGATGGTGATGATGATGAAAAGATTGGTCAAGATGGTGAATAGGAAAATGAACATAAAGGCAACAAAGAGTATTTTCTGCAAGTGTGGATTCTGTGTGAGTCCCAGGAGAACAAATTCAGTCACATTGTTGGGAAGCCTGAAGAAATCCATTTAGTAAGCAGCAGGTTCCTCGGGCCTCAGTTACCTACAAAGGAATAAAGAATGATACCTATTAATCATGAAAGGATTGTGTTCTAAACTTCTTAGGAAAAAACAAAAACAAACAAACCAAAAAAAACAAAACAAAAACAGTCTATTCACTGTAACTGTGGGGCATTTCCTTAGCACTTTGCCCCAGTACTTATTTCAAGTCTTTCTTATTTTCTCCATAATGCTTTCCATCTCTTCAGACACTTAGCCCCTGTGTCACGTGAAACACCTCCAGAACAACATTTTATGTGTAATTTGCCGAGAAAACACTGGGATGTCTACATGAGATCTGAATTCTCATTCTAGTTCTCACTCAATGTAACTCTGCAAAGCTTCAGAGTGTCCCATGCTTCTGAGTTTTCCTCTGTGTCTGTGCAGTCACAAATTATAATTCTCAGATGTAACTTTCTAAGTTTACAATCATTTCAAAGTTAAGAATTTTTCCCCCTTCCATGAGAATTTACATTTAAATTCTCAGCTCTAAAGTGGATGGAAAGGCACCATCAATAATTATATGTTATAAGAAGGGAGTTTAAGAAAATGTGTATCAGTCATTGGGAGACACTCTACCTGGTATCAACCAGAACACATAAACTATCCCATTGTTTCTTCACTTATCTCTAGTGCCTGATATGATATCTGCAGTGTCTGAAAACTATTGTATGGGTGCTCAGTTGTGTCCCACTTTTTTTGACCGCATGAACTATAGTCTGCCCACCAGGCTCCTCTGTCCACGGAATTTTTCAGGCCAGAATACAGGAGTGGGTTGCCATTTCCTACTCCAGGGGATCTTCCCCATCCAGGGATTGAAGATGTATCTCCTGCATCTCTGCAGTGGCAGATAGACTCTTTACCATTGCACTACCTGGGAAACCCCTGAAATCCGTTAGGTGATGAATAAATACTTAGTGAATTGCCATTTGCCGTGAGTAAAGTATGACTGCTTCCCCTGACCATAAACCTGTGATAAATTCAAGTGTTCTTTTCCCCCTGCTCTGTTTACCATTAGTCTCGACTTTATGAGAACCATAAATATTTGAAAGGAAGCTGCACTCCAGTTTAATAGTTCCTGACACACTATTAAATGTGTGTAATAAATATGAATACATTTAGTTATCTCTAGGAAAGAGCATGTTAGTGGGTTATTTTACCTTCAATTTAATTATGGTGTTTGTTTATTGTTCTTTAGTCTTCAAATTTGTGTTCCACATACAGTTTAACATATTCAGTAAATTTACAGCTTCTGTAGATGTGGACGAACAACTCATGTAGGTGTTAAGTACACACAGATCTTTCACACAGAAGATATCCTTATTTTCAAAGTTCTGAAAATAAAAATTTTATGTGGAAAACAGAAATAAATAGATTGGTAGGTAAGATAGAAAGTTAACCTGCTACACTTAAACATGTATACACAGACTAACACAAACACAAACGAAATCTTCTACTTAAGTATCTATTATATGCTTACTCATACAACAAATATTGTGTATGTTAATGTATGTTTATTCACACAATGTCATGCATGAAGAGTGTCCTAGTTAGATGCCTTTGACACCTGAAGTTTCATTACCAAACAGCACCAAGTTGTCCATCCATGGTAGGAATGGAATTCCCATCCCTTTATGTTTCTGCTGCATACAGACTCATGTCTTCTCCCAACTTCCCATGGTATTCATCTCCCTGGTCCTAGGCTACCGCATTACCATTAATAATAGAATTAAAAATTTGGGGAACATTTTCCAAATAAAATAGAAGAGAAAACATAAATGTAAAATGTACTCTGCAAATCATATGTCTTTCTTTTCAAAGATAAATGGATAAACTTTTATTTTTTAATTATCTGGAGAAAAATTTTATACCTATGTAAAAACTATGCAGCAGCTCCTTTGCATTTTATTGTTTTCGGGTTGGATTCCCCCAACAGAATAGAAAAGGATATAATATACTTCCTACTTAATAAAAATTTTTGAAATAAACATGAAAAAGTATAAACCACTTTTCCATTTTTCTTTGGCTCTACAATATTCATTCTAAGAATAAACCCTGACAGAAAATACAGGGCTTTTACAAAAATATATTTAAAATATACAAAAAATATATTTATAAAACATAAAAATATATTTAAAGGACAAAAATAATTATGTTCAACACAAATATTAAGAGTTGCATAAATTTTAGAAACAACACGGAATGTTAAAAATTGGAGAAATGGATAATTAAATGTAGGGCATCACTTTGCTTATTGTGTAGATTTTTTAAATTGTGCAGTATCACTGAAAGATTCTTAATTTGTAATATAAAGTAGAGAAAGTCTAGATGCGAATTTGAATTGCATAACTATTCTAATTATAACTAGTGTATTACTCAAACTATGTTTAAATATATATTAATAAGAAAAAAGGCCCAAAACTTTCTATTTCTGAATTAATGATATTATATATGTGTCTATCTTTCTTAAAATTTTGTATGCTGAAAATGGGATTTCGATTTCAGGTGAAGATAAGTGGTGATTACATGATTTGTAAGATCCATTTAAATCCCAAAACCTATGATTATACAATTTCCTAGAAAAAGAATCTCATCTGTGCTCACATATATGTGACATGGATCCATGTCCAGGGCTTCAGGCAGCTCTTAGTTCACTGAGAAAAAAGTGAAGTTGTGAGATTTTAAATTGTCAACTAGCTCAGCTACAATAAGTATCTTTGTTGATGTATAAATGATACCTTTGGATGAGCCTTAAAAGTACTACCATATATTTTGTTTGTAGGAAAATCTGTAGTTTCTTAGCTGTGGCTAATAGGACCCGCGAGGTATTCCACCATCACTAGCAGACCTTTCCAAGTACTCAATTACTTCATGTAAATTAACTGAAGAGCACAGGAGAACTTTTATAGAACCCATCTTTAATTTTGACCTCCTCTTGTGTCTACAAGAAGACAAAACACTATCATAAGAGTAAGAAAATAGTTGAGTATTTATGAATTTAGATATTTGATAATGTGTTTATTATGAGGTCTTACTATTTAGTATTATACAATTTAAACATCTGTGGGCAACTGATTTTTATATTTTATTATAATAATTATTTTTAAATTGATTTACTATTCATGCTAATCATAATTTTAAAATATTGCTTTCCTATATACATTAATTTATAATTATAAATCCTGCTGCAATATTGTCATTTCACACCACCAGGTAAAGTGCACTGTACTTCTTTGAATTAGTTCTTTCCTGTGTCAGTTTTGGAATTAAATTAGCATGATAATGTTGAAGGTAATTCTGTTCTTCAATTATACTGAGATATGTTGAAATGCACTTATTGAAGCCATTTAAATTAATCGTACAATATTCATATGGAATATGAAAACTAGGCAAAAATATTCACAATTTATAACAAGGAAATATAAGACAGGAAAGAAGAATGTCATTTGACAAAGAGAAATAAGAAGCCAGGAGACCAAATCTTGGACCAGGATCCTTATCTAAATTATTTTACAAGTGAAGTGACATGACACATTTATGCTACCACCTACTGTAAGGCCCATTACAATTATCTATGTAAATAAATAAATACCAATTTGATATTTGAAGTGATTTTATCAATAAATTTAAATAAATTCACCTCAGAAATATTTCTGTATAGATCAGCACTCATTTGGCATGTTTGAATATGTTTGCATTACTAAGAAGAAAAATAAATTGTACCTAAAGCTTGATTATAGGGGTTTCCCTGTTGGCTCAGATGGGCTAATAATCTGCCTACAATGACAAAGACCTCAGTTTGATCCCTGGGTTGGGAGGATCCCCTGGAGAAGGGAATGGCAACCCACTCCAGTATTCTTGCCTGGGAAATCCCATGGACAGAGGAACCTGGTGAGCTACAGTCCATGGAGTCGCAAAGAGTTAGATACTACTGATTGATTAGTATTTGAGCTTCCTGGGTGGCTCAGGTGGTAAAGAATCTGCTTTCAATGTGAAGACCTGGGTTGAGACCTCTCTTTGATCCCTGGGCCTGGAAGATGCCCCAGAGAAGGAAATGGCTACATACTCCAGTCTGCTTGACTGGAGAATCCTATCGACAGAGGAGCCTGGCAGGCTACAGTAGTCCAATGGGGTCACAAAGATTCGGACATGACTGAGTGACTAACTGGTTGGTTGGTAAAGTTCAGTTGGCTCCAGAGAATGTGAGCAGCATGTACAATGAAAGAAAAGAGTTTTAAGAAAGTGAAACTATTTGATCAAACTTATATTCACTGGGCTCTCCAATATTAGGGTGCGCAAATAATATTTGTGATGTCAGATGCTGAAGACAGTTTGGGAATTTAAAATTATCTAAACAACTATTAGTGATATGGATTTTCCTGAAGTGTCATCATGAAAATTTCATGGACTTGTATTTACATTTGGAATGAAAGTCAGACCAGAGAAATAGCATGTACTGACAAAGTCATCATTCCCAATCTCATTAAAGATTGAAACCCATTCAGAATTGTCTGTTAAGTAGTTATCCAGTCTCTATTTAAATAGCTACAGTGCTGGGTAGAGAAATTGATTTATAATCTCTACATGTGTCTATCCAACTCCCCAAGCATGAGAACAACATAGAAAGGAAAGAGAGTGGAATCAGTTCCAAATCATAGAAGGTTTCCATGAAGATATTCTTCAAAAGAAGTGTTCCTGGAGCTATACCAGGAAAGTCTCTTTCTGGAATACAAGTTCAAGGATACAGAGATTTAAAATTACAAAGACAGAAACTAAGATTCTCAAACCTGAAGGGTAAACCAGAATGAAAGCAAGATAAGTTATATATGGATCTTATTATCGTTGATCAGAAATTAGTTGAAGGATGGTTCGATTTTTGCTGTCAGGGACTAATTTCACAAAAACAAGGTAGCTGCTAACGTGTTCTTATGGGCAGCTTCATGCATTTCAATAGGTAGACAAACATATCCTCAAAATAACAAAGCCCTCAGGAGCAGAGATTCTGTTGTTTTAGTCCAATCCAAGGAATCTTTCATCACAGAAGACAAGGACATCTCCAAAGTTTTTTTTTTATCAGGAATGGAAATGTTTTGGGGAGGTGAACTGTCATCTCGTAACTCCTCCAATTTTACTTCTAATTGAAGTAGAAGCAAATAAACAGTATTTATGGCAATAAACATATTGTTCTGGGTAGAATTACAGAACTGGGAAACACCTTTCAATTTACCTAAGCAAAGTGCTTGTAGAAACAAGGAAAGCTGTTTAAGGTTATAGAAGATGATGGCATAGTCTGAAAGAAAACTAATGTCTCCGGATCCTGAAGCTAATGTCCTTACTCTCCATCACATTTTCACGACAATATATTTGATAAATATTGTTATGATTTCTTTTTTTTATTTATTTTATTTATTTATTTTTATTTTTAAACTTTACATAATTGTATTAGTTTTGCCAAATATCGAAATGAATCCGCCACAGGTATACATGTGTTCCCCATCCTGAACCCTCCTCCCTCCTCCCTCCCCATACCATCCCTCTGGGTCGTCCCAGTGCACCAGCCCCAAGCATCCAGTATTGTGCATCGAACCTGGACTGGCAATGATTTCTTTTTTGTAATTTAGCAACTATTTCTTTAATTTTTTCTTAGTTTAAAAAAATTTATTGATGTGTTGTTCATTTACAAATTTGTGTCAATTTCTACTACCTAGCAAAGTGATTCAGTTATATATTTACATATATATATATATATATATATATGTACAGTCATTTTCATATTTTTTTCCAATATGGTTTATCACAGGATATTGAATATAATGCCCTTGTTTTACAGTAGGACATTGTTGTTTATCTGTCCTATATATAGTAATTTGCATTTGCTAACCCCAAACTCCCAATCCACCCCTCCTCAACACCCTTTCTCCCATGGCAACCACAAGCCTGTTGCCTGTTTGTGAGTCTGTTTTTGTTTTATAGATAAGTTCATTTGTGCCATATTTTGTCAAGAAATTCCACATATAATGATATCATATGGTACATATGGTATTTGCCTTTATTTTTCTGACTTATCTCACTTAGCTTGATAATCTCTAAGTTCATCCATGTTGCTGTAAATGGCATCATTTTATTCTTGTTTATGGCTGAGTAGCATTCTAGTCCATTTCTTTCTTAATAAAACCTATGGTACCATGAAGTGTGAGATTGGAATTTTCTGTCAAAAGAGGAAATATACCTATTTTTTATATATATATATATATATTCCAAAGTATATATATATATATATGGCATATATCACCCCACTCCAGTACTCTTGCCTGGAAAATCCCATGGATGGAGGAGCCTAGTAGGCTGCAGTCCATGGGGTCGCTAAGAGTCGGACATGACTGAGTGACTTCACTTTGACTTTTCACTTTCATGCATTGGAGAAGGAAATGGCAACCTACTCCAGTATTCTTGCCTGGAGAATCCCAGGGATGGGGGAGCCTGGTGGGCTGCTGCTATGGGGTCGCACAGAGTTGGACACGACTAAAGTGACTTAGCAGTAGCAGTATGGCATATATATATATATATACACACACACACATTTGTATCTTGTTAGCAGACTTCATTTAGAAAAAAGAACCAAAATTAATTTAAAATAAAGTCTCATAAGTTTGGCACTTGTTTAGCTGAGAAATACTTCCTTTGATCAACTGTGGAATAATGATTCCTGGTATATGTATATATTGTGTGTATATATAGTATTTATTTAAATTACTATAAAGTAGAGGTTCTGATGAAATGTTTGTTGTCTTTGATATCTTTTGAAACTTTTGAAAGTATCAAATTTGGATTTAGAAGGATGCATATCTGAATACTAGATTTTTCTCTGATATTGGGCAGATCATTGAACTTCTTTGAACTTCATTGCTTTTCATCAGTGAAATGGGAATCAGATTAGATCAGATCAGATCAGTCGCTCAGTTGTGTCCGACTCTGTGACCCCATGAATCACAGCACGCCAGGCCTCCCTGTCCATCATCAACTCCCGGAGT
>NW_011485819.1:155937-156892 GCF_000754665.1 Bison bison bison | reverse complement strand
TGTGACCCCATGAATCACAGCACGCCAGGCCTCCCTGTCCATCATCAACTCCCGGAGTTCACTCAGACTCACGTCCATCAGGTCAATGATGCCATCCAGCCATCTCATCCTCTGTTGTCCCCTTCTCTTCCTGCCCCCGATCCCTCCCAGTATCAGAGTCTTTTCCAATGAGTCAACTCTTCGCATGAGGTGGCCAAAGTACTGGAGTTTCAGCTTTAGCATCATTCCTTCCAAAGAAATCCCAGGGCTGATCTCCTTAAGAATGGACTGGTTGAATCTCCTTGCAGTCCAAGGGACTCTCAAGAGTCTTCTCCAACACCACAGTTCAAAGGCATCAATTCTTCAGCACTCAGTCTTCTTCACAGTCCAACTCTCACATCCATACATGACCACAGGAAAAACCATAGCCTTCACTAGACAAACCTTTGTTGGCAAAGTAATGTCTCTGCTTTTGAATAAGCTATCTAGGTTGGTCATAACTTTCCTTCCAAGGAGTAAGTGTCTTTTAATTTCATGGCTGCAGTCACCATCTGCAGTGATTTTGGAGCCCCCCAAAATAAAGTCTGACACTGTTTCCACTGTTTCCCCATCTATTTCCCATGAAGTGATGGGACCAGATGCCATGATCTTCGTTTTCTGAATATTGAGCTTTAAGCCAAGTTTTTCACTCTCCTCTTTCACTTTCATCAAGAGGCATTTTAGTTCCTCTTCACTTTCTGCCATAAGGGTGTGTCATTGATCTATGAGGTTATTGGTATTTCTCCTGGCAATCTTGATTCCAGCTTGTGTTTCTTCCAGTCCAGCGTTTCTCATGATGTACTCTGCAAAAAACTTAAATAAGCAGAGTGACAATATACAGCCTTGACATACTCCTTTTCCTATTTGGAAAATATCTTATGTCTCCTTTATTCAAAGATCTGGTTATCTACATCTCTGGTGATTGGATTGGAGGGTG
>NW_011485819.1:149188-155837 GCF_000754665.1 Bison bison bison | reverse complement strand
TTTTTCACTCTCCTCTTTCACTTTCATCAAGAGGCATTTTAGTTCCTCTTCACTTTCTGCCATAAGGGTGGTGTCATCTGCATATATGAGGTTATTGGTATTTCTCCTGGCAATCTTGATTCCAGCTTGTGTTTCTTCCAGTCCAGCGTTTCTCATGATGTACTCTGCAAAAAAGTTAAATAAGCAGGCTGACAGTATACAGCCTTGACGAACTCCTTTTCCTATTTGGAACCAGTCTGTTGTTCCATGTCCAGTTCTAACTGTTGCTTCCTGACCTGCATACAAATTTCTCAAGAGGCAGATCAGGTGGTCTGGTATTCCCATCTCTTTCAGAATTTTCCACAGTTTATTGTGATCCACACAGTCAAAGGCTTTGGCATAGTCAATAAAGCAGAACTAGATATTTTTCTGGAACTCTCTTGCTTTTTCTATGATCCAGTGGATGTTGGCAATTTGATCTCTGATTCCTCTGCCTTTTCTAAAACCAGCTTGAACATGAGGAAGTTCATGGTTCACATATTGCTGAAGCCTGGCTTGGAGAATTTTGAGCATTACTTTACTAGAGTGTGAGATGAGTGCAACTGTGTGGTAGTTTGAGCATTCTTTGGCATTGCCTTTCCTTGGGATTGGAATGAAAACTGACCTTTTCCAGTCCTGTGGCCACTGCTGAATTTTCCAAATTTGCTGGCATAAATATAATAATAATAATAAAGATAATAATAATTTCTTATCTAAAATTACATTCCTATTTAATAACATTCTAATGACACTTTTTGTCCTTTGTATTCCTTATTCTATATATAACAAGGTTTAAAACGGCAGTAACGAGAGTATAACATACTGCTATGGCTTTTTCCTGGGAAAAGTAGCTCCTGGTTGCAGATACCAGTAGACAGGGCTTTTTTTCCCCCCTTCCTGAAAAGCTGTGAGTCCTCAAGGAGCACAGGATGACAACTTAGGATACCCACAATATTATAAGAGTGATTGCATAGATACTCCTACAATTTTGAGCAACCAAGAGAACAGCAGAAAAGTATCAGTGAACACAAATTGTTTCAGGAGGACATTTTCACACATGAACTGATACATGATATTGGGGCCACAGAACCAGATCCAGAAAGTGACTAAGATCCATCCAGTTGAGTGGAGAAAGCCTATTACCCAGCACAGCCTCTAGGAGGCAGCATGGAATGTGGCTCTTGATGGTTACACAGTGCAGGGACATCCATAAGGAGGACAATCTCTGAAGCTCCTGAAAACTAAAAGGTCAATAAAGAGTTGTTCCATGTAGCCACTGAAGGAGAAAATTTTGAATTAGAGAGTGAATCAGTTAGCATTTTAAGATCTATTGAAGAGGAGTAGCAGGGATCCATCAAGAACAAGAAGGCCAAGAAGAAACACATCAGGGAGTCCAAAGTCTGGCTACCGATGGTAGTCACCACAGTGAGCATGTTGCCCATGACAATGACAATGTAGGGGATAATTAGCAACAAAAATAGATCCCTCTGCAATAGGGGATTCTATGTAACACACATTAGAATGAATTCAGTCACAGTCGTTCTGTCTTCTTTCATTTCAATGCTCATTATGAATTCAGAAGTGGAGAATTATCCTGTAAAGACAGTATTTTTAATACCAAACTGATAAGAAAGTTATAATATGGGTTTTAGGTAAGTCCAAAGCATTTTAGTAATAGATGTTATTTCTTCCATGGTATGTAGGAGGACCAGAAACATACTATATTTTCTAGTTTATGAAAAGAGTGAACTTCTGAAGCTATTTTATTCAGCATATTATGTGCAAGCATGCTAAGTCTCTTCAGTTGTGTCTGAGTCTTTGCAAACCTATGGACTGAAGCCTGCCAGGGTCCTCTGTCCATGGAATTCTCCAGGCAAGAATACAGGAATGGGTTGCCATGCCTTCCTCCAGGGGATCTTCCCATCCTAGGGATTGAACCTTCATCTCTTATGTCTTCTGCATTATCAGGCAGGTTCTTTACAACTAGTACCACTTAGGAAGCCCTCAGCTTATCACAAGGATGCTTAAATTCTTCCACATCTTCCAAAAAGTGGTCCCTGGGTCTTTGCTGGAGCACAACCAGGCACAGGGAGCTGAGTTCACCATGTAATAAACTTGATTGCTTTTCAGCCAATAAGAAATATTCACAACTCGTTCTTAAATATATTAAAAAAAAAACAGTAAAACTTTTGATTCTGATTCTGTATGTGTTAATATACAGAAAAGTCTAATTCACTGTCCTCTTCCATATAAAAGACATTTAAATAAGTCTGAGGCATAAGTCTCTATCTGCCTTCCCCGCTTTATCACCAGCACTTGGTTCAGTGTCTGACTCATACTGGTGTTCCATACAATTAGCTGAATAATAAGTTGAAAGACTTTCATTCCCCATGTTTTCCTTTTTCCTCCCCAGTAATTCGCCAAATAATATTTACTCTCTTTTTATTCTGTGTGCTATTTCACCATGCTTTTTCTATTATATTTTGTTTGGGATTTTTTCTATCTAATCAATTTGTAAAAATCTCCTTTATAAGTTGTTTTGAAGTCAAATGTTCTTATAGAACTTTCTCACTTCTGTTTTCATCATTTGTGATATCCAAAGATTACAAGTTCTGAGAGGATGAAAGACTTTTCTCTTGAGAGATGTTATTATTTAGTAAATTACAAAAGTTTTCTTTTTCTTTTTTATTTTTTTGCAAATTGCAAAGATTTTTTGAATTAGAGATCATTATTATAAAAAATTAACAAAATTTAATATTGACTGCTTCATATATACATTCATAATATTCATTGTGCAAAGGATTTTATTTAAATAATTTCCTCTAACATGTTTAAAACAAGTTATATGTTGTTGGAAGATAGGAAAATTGAGACAGAGAAGGTCAGCAATGTGCCTGCCCCAAGTGCATAGAGTGAATGAGGAGCAGACCTAAAGATACAATTCAAGACTAACTTATCTCAAATATTAAAAAAAAAAAATAATCTATTTATTTGTGGTTGCTGTGGGTCTTTTGTTGCTGTGCTTGGGCTTTCTGTAGATTCAGAGAGTGGAGGCTACTCTCTAGCTGCGGGGCATGGGTTTCTCACTGTGGTGGCTTCTTCTGCTGCAGAACAGGAGCTGTAGGCTCAAAGTCTTCAATGGTTACAGCACGTGGACTCAGCAGCTGCAGTGTGCAGGCTCTAGCACCCTTGGGCTTTAGTAACTGCAGCACTCAGGCTCAATAGTTGTGTCTTGCAGGTCCCAGAGCTCTGGCTCAGTAGCTGCAGCACATGGACTCATTGTTCTGAGGCATGAGGAACACTCTCAGACCAGGGAAGCAACCCTGTCCCCTGCATTGTCAGGCAGATTCTTATCTGCTGTGCCACCAGGGAAGCCTTAATCCCAAGTCTTGATCTTGGTTTTGACCTCACATTACCTCTTACATAAAAACTTACCAAATAGTAAGCAGGAGGCTTCTTTAGTATCCATCTATCAACAAAGACTTTCAGAAGACTGTTTCTCATGGAGACCATAAGTCACTTAGGAATTTGAAAAATGTCAGTTTCTTCTTCTGAGAATTTCCCATCTCCTCTCTCAGGAAGGATTTAGAACTATACAGGTTTTTTTCCTTATTCTGATAAGTTAGTTAATAAGACATTACTAAACCTGTGCATTTCTAATCTGCCCTAAATTTGCTATTAAAAGGAAATTTCATGCATTGAACACTTATTATTGGCAATCATCTTTCATATTTAATCTAAAAATAACTACATGAGATGCAAATATTATTCTCATTTCATAAATAGAAAATTTGAGGCTAGTAAATTACTTTCTCTTGTCTAGGATGGTGTACCAGTAAGCAATAGAATTAAAAGCCCATTACTGTTGTTTCATTTCTGAGTTATTAGCTGTCTAATTTAAGAGTTCTCAGAAATCAGCAATCTCTGGAAAATGTTGGACACATTTCAACGGAGCAGAAGGACTACTCTGTGTGTCATATTATATTTTAGATGAACTTTCTGAGAATTCAAACACATGGAGGCCAAATTTTGGTCTACAAATAAGCAAACAGATAATAAATTTTTGGCACCGAGAAATAATAGTTTATTGTTGTTGTTGTTCAATCTTGAAGTCCTGTTGGACTGTTTGTGACCCATGGACTGTAGCACACCGGGTGCCTGTCCTTCACTATCTCCCAGAGTTTGTTCAAACTCTTATCCTTAAAGAGAATCTAATTTATTTTTTATTGTGCACACAAAGAATTTGAGACTCAGGAAAGGAAAGCAACAGTTTTAAAACTGCACATTTTGATACTGGCAGTTTAAAGATAAGAATTCAGGTTACCTAAATCCCAGTCTGTTTTATCTTTGCCTTATATGGCATAGCTGATATCCTCACTTGTTAGAGAGTAATGAAAACAATAGGAATCGTTTTGTTTGTCTAACTGATGTGTGTAACTACTTCAATGAGCTTCACTGTTTTCCAGTGAGATCTGCCTAGGGAAATGAAGATGTTAAGAGACTATACGCAAATACATCCTTTGACTCAATCCCATAGGGTTTTATCGTATAAATATGTCACTTTATATGATGTGTTTTCTCTGTGGCTCAGCCTATAAAGAATCAGCCTGGAATAGAGGAGATGCAGGTTGGATCACTGGGTCAGGAAGAATCTTGAAGAAGGGAATGGCTACCTACTCCAGTATTCTTGTCTGGAAAATTCCATGGACAGAGGAGCCTGGTGGGCTACAGTCCATGGGGTCACAAAGAGTCAGACACGACTGAGTGACTAACACTTTCAAAGATTAACAATATGCTATTTTTTAAGTTTCCATTTTCCACATTGATTTAGCATGGCTCTCCATCTGTTGCTAAACCAAAAAATTAATTACACAGGAATGGGATAAAACTTGTTTCCTACACTGTCAAATCTCTTTAGGAGCACAAGAATATGGTGTTTCTTTGTGCTAACTATTTAGGAATGGGAGATTTTTTTCCGAAAACATTCTATTCAGTCCTGTATTATAAAGACTTTACTCAAGCATCGGAGACCCAATATGGAAATGTATGCCCTCTAGAACACTCATACGCTACTAGATATTCAGAACTGACCCAGTGTAAGAGCATCAGGTCAATGTTTTGTCACTTTGGAAATGTTAAGAAACATAAAATGAAATGGAGTTGGAAGACTAGAAAGGGGAACTCCCAAACCCTGCCACATAGCAAAGCCCAGCAGGAAGAACAAAGACTCTGCTTTCCTGTTAAGGCCTAAAGCAATGAAAAATCATGGGCTCTTTATTTACTAGAGCCCCCCTTCTTTCTCAGCTTCCCTTTCCCTTCTGTAAAAGCATTGTTCTTCCTTTGTCTTGGGGGTGATTGTACATTTTCCTCCATGGTTGTAGGCCTCAAATTGCAATTTTTCAAAACCTGACTTCTGGAGAAATGTCTGTCAGTCTATTTGCTTCCTGTCAACAACTGTCAGTAGGTTTTCTGACCAGTGGAGGACAGTGCCATTCTGCCACTCAGGAGTGAACTTTAGCTTAGAACCTACTTCAAGTGATCTCCAAAAAGATTTGAATGTTTTTATTTTCTCAGAGCATGATTAACTGGTAAATAGTATCAGATTCCACAGAAAAAGATTAGGTTGAAGGTCTATAGCACCTGTTTGATGTGATATTACAGAGGTCTTATTTTAAAGAATGCTTGATGTCTCCTTTCTTCAAAAATCTCTGGGTTAGGAGGTAACTTGATGAGGAGCCATGATTTTTCTGAATTGAATTCTGATCCTTCAGTACAGATCTCCACTCACCAAACCTAGTGTAAAGTGTCCAATAAAGATTATTTGATATATCTACACATATATTATGTATATATAGCAAAAAGGTTACCAGAGTAATTAATATTAGCTATCACATTCACTACCTCACATAATTATTGTTTGTGTGTATGAGTTGAGAACATTTAAGATCTACTGTTAGCAACTTTCAGCATATAAGCAATATTGTTAATCGTCACCATGTTGTGCATTGGGGTTTCCTCATAGCTGAGTTAGTAAAGAATCCACCAGCAATCCAGGAGACCCTGGTTTGATTCCTGGGTTGAGAAGATCTGCTGGAGAAAGGATAGGCTACCCACTCCAGTATTCTTGGGCTGTCCTTGTGGCTTAGCTGGTAAAGAATCTTCATGCAATGATGGATACCTGGGTTCAGTCCCTGGGTTGGGAAGATCCCCTGGAGAAGGGAAAGGGTACCCACTTCAGTATTCTGGTTTGGAGAATTCCATGGACTGTATAGTCCATGTGGTTTTAAAGAGTCAGATACAGCTGACTGACTTTAACATACACACTATAACCCCAAACAGCAGAATGCTACCTTCATGACTTAGTCATTTCCCAAAGGTCCCACTTCACATACTACCACATTAGAAAGGATTTAAATTATGATTCTGGAGAGGGACTCAGACATTCATTTTTATAGCAACATCCAAAAGTGGAGGAACAAATTACTTAAGATTTGATAAACCAAATGTTTTCTATTATTTGGTGAATAGTACTGTGTTTGAGAAGACTTTGACAAACACAAGAAACAGTTATCAAGACAGTATGGTACTGGCACAAAGACAGAAATATTGATCAATGGAACAAAATAGAAAG
>NW_011485819.1:148911-149088 GCF_000754665.1 Bison bison bison | reverse complement strand
CAAAAATAAACAAATGGGACCTAATTAAACTTAAAAGCTTCTGCACAACAAAGGAAACTATTAGCAAGTTGAAAAGGCAGCCTTCAGAATGGGAGAAAATAATAGCAAATAAAGCAACGGACAAACAACTAATCTCAAAAATATACAAGCAACTCCTACAGCTCAACTCCAGAAAAA
>NW_011485819.1:147387-147850 GCF_000754665.1 Bison bison bison | reverse complement strand
AGTCACCAGTCCAGGTTCAATGCACGATACTGGATGCTTGGGGCTGATGCACTGGGATGACCCAGAGGGATGATACGGGGAGGGAGGAGGGAGGAGGGTTCAGGATGGGGAGCATGGGTATACCTGTGGTGGATTTATTTTGATGTTTGGCAAAACTAATACAATATTGTAAAGTTTAAAAATAAAATAAAATTAAAAAAAAGAAATATAAGAAATTTGAATATAAGAACTCTCTATGTAAAAGGTATAAAAATCATGATATGAGGTTTCTCATTTAGTGTCATTTACTAGTGAAAAGCATACATTGCCCCATATCCTTAGCCTCACATGAATCAAGGACAATAAATTTCTTCAATCACAAACTTCTAACCACATTACTACTACTAATACCACTACTAAGTCACTTCAGTCGTGTCTGACTCTGTGCATCCCCATGAATCTTGAGTCTATGATGCCATCCAGC
>NW_011485819.1:146527-146806 GCF_000754665.1 Bison bison bison | reverse complement strand
TATTTCTCCCGGCAATCTTGATTCCAGCTGTGCTTCTTCCAGCCCAGCGTTTCTCATGATGTACTCTGCATATATGTTAAATAAGCAGGGTGACAATATACAGCCTTGATGTACTCCTTTTCCTATTTGGAACCAGTGTGTTGTTCCATGTCCAGTTCTAACTGTTGCTTCCTGACCTGCATGTAGGTTTCTCAAAAGGCAGATCAGGTGGTCTGGTATTCCCATCTCTTTCAGAATTTTCCACAGTTTATTGTGATCCACACAGTCAAAGGCTTTGGC
>NW_011485819.1:144154-146427 GCF_000754665.1 Bison bison bison | reverse complement strand
TCTTGCTTTTTCAATGATCCAGCGGATGTTGGCAATTTGATCTCTAGTTCCTCTGCCTTTTCTAAAACCAGCTTGAACATCTGGAAGTTCACGGTTCATGTATTGCTGAAGCCTGGCTTGAAGAATTTTGAGCATTATTTTACTAGCGTGTGAGATGAGTGTAATTGTGTGGTAGTTTGAGCATTCTTTGGCATTGTCTTTCTTTGGGATTGGAATGGAAACTGACCTTTTCCTGGAGCCACTGCTGAGTTTTCCAAATTTGCTGGCATATTGAACGCAGCACTTTCACAGCAACATCTTCCAGGATTTGAAATAGCTCAACTGGAATTCCATCACCTCCACTAGCTTTGTTCGTAGTGCTGAAACAACAACAACAACAACAACAAGAAACAAAAAACTATGACCAACTAGACAGCATATTAAAAAGCAGAGGCATTACTTTGTCAACAAAGGGCCGTCTAGTCAAAGCTATGATTTTTCCAGTGGTCATGTATGGAAGTGAGAGTTGGACTATAAAGAAAGCTGAGTGCTGAAGAATGATGCTTCTGAACTGTGGACTGGAGAATACTCTTGAGAGTTCCTTGGACTGAAAGGAGATCCAACCAGTACATCCTAAAGGAAATCAGTTCTGAATATTCATTGTTAAGGTCTGATGCTGAAGCTGAAATTCCAATACTTTTGCCACTTGATGTGCAGAACTGACTCATTGGAAAAGACCCTGATGCTGGGAAAGATTGAAGGCGGGAGGAGAAGGGAATGACAGAGGATGAGATGGTTGGATGGCATCACTGACTCAATGGACATGAATTTGAGTAATCTCCTGGAGTTGGAGATGGACAGGCAAGTCTGGTGTGCTGCAGTCCATGGGGTCACAAAGAGTCAGACACGGCTGAGTGGCTGAACTGAACTGAATGTAAAGATATTCTTTACATGGATAGAGGAGCATTGCAGGTATCTCCCACTTTCTGAAATTTCACCTTTAGCGATTTCATTTTTATGAAGATGTATATCAATGCTTAATTTAACTAATAGAAATATACCTGAAGGGGATTTTTTCTACCCCCAGAAAATCTATTATCATAATAATATCAGTAGATTTTTAAACTTTTTCAATTTTTCTGTGTTTTAAGTACAGTTAATTTACAATGTTGTGTTAGTTTCAAGTTAATAATAATGTGATTCAGTTATATATATATATAAATCTATATGTATATATGTATATCTATCTATCTATATATATATATAGATAGATAGATAGATATACACACATATATATTTCTTCAGATTCTTTTCCATTATAGGTTACCATTGTTCCAGAAATTTGGCTTCTGGACACTGTTGCCAGATTAAATCTTTGGGACAAAATTTTGGGTAAAGTAGAAAGAAATAGCTTTATTGCTTTGACTGGTAAATGAGACCACAGTGCACTAGTGCTCTCAAGAATGTGGGTCCCCCTTGGAGATGGTAGTGAAGAGCCTTACATTGTTTGAGAAGCAGGGCTTGTATAACTCATGGACTTTTCTCTGATTGGTTGATGGTGAGGTAAGTGGGAGTCACATCATCAACCATCTGGTTTTAAAGTCTGCATCTTCTGGGCAGCATACAGTTAGCTTCTTCCACCTGGTAGGGGTTTCAGTGTCTGCAAAGAACATAGCTCAGAATCTTATGTATAGACCTAGAACAAGAAATAAAAGTTCTTGACTTTGTTTAATGTGGCAACTATTATCATTTTGTTTTTCTTGACTATTTTCCTTTCCCTCTGCATTTTCTTACTTCTCTGATTAAATTTATTCTTTGGCAGAGATTTTCTACAGACAAAAGGACAGTGGTCAACATGGCCAGGAGTCTATTCTCAGAGGCCTCATAGGATGCTTCTTTGTTACACCACTACCATTTTGAAAGAAAGAACCATAATAGTTGGTCTTCTGTAAAAGAGAAGTGGCATAAGTTGAACTTTCAAATTGAGGGAAAAAATTGCAGTGCTAAAGTACATGCCTACATGTGAGATAAAGCTAGAACATATTGACATCATAGTCTTGAAAGACAAACTAAACCTTTAAGACTGCAGATAATTTTCTTATCTGTAGACTTACAGATACCATAGGCACTATGTCTCATTTGAAAGAAAATATGACTTATTTTTAAAGACATAGATTGAAAGTTTATAGCTAAACTTTTGAAAAGAAGCTGTGTTCCAATACAATACCTTCTCACACATTTTACAGTTGAAGAGTATTGTGAGTCAAGTAGATTAGTAAACCTCTCTTGGCTTC
>NW_011485819.1:122229-144054 GCF_000754665.1 Bison bison bison | reverse complement strand
AGCTTCAATTTCCTTCTCTGTAAAGTGGGGATATTGATAATGGAACCATTAGTTTATTACATGTATATATAAACTGAGGTGAATGCACCTGGTAGTTAAAGTGTTCATTTAATGTAAATATTAATATATGTAGGAGGCCTACAGAGCAACAGCTTTGGAACCTAACTATGGTTTTATGTTGAGATTTGTAAAAGATGCTTAACCTTTTTCAAATGGTTCTTCAACTTTTAGTATAGAAAGACAAAATGTTCACTTTATATTTAAGAAACACTATGATCCATGAAGTTAAGAAAATAAGAGCATATTAAGAGTAATTTCAAAATCTCTGGTTTATTTTTCATTCCAAAGAAGAACTAGAGATAGATTATGAATTATATGTTTTTCCTTTTGTGGGTTTCTCTCTTTTTGCTTTTGGTAAATTCAAAGTATATTAAGAAAAAAATAATAAGCTGTGATTCCCACACTCAAATGTCCCTTCCCCATGTATCTATTGAAGAATTTCTATCCCCTATTTGCTTTAACACAGACTAAGCAAAAAGGGGGAAACATTTTTTTTTTTGAGATCAAGATTCTATGGAAAAAAAATTTCATCCAATTAACATATATGAAGAATTTACTAAAGCAGCAGTAAGACTCTGGAGGAAAAATCTTATTCTACAGTCACCAAAGTAGGGGTCTATGCTTGTTCTTTCCATTGTCTAGTCTGAATCTATGAACACGAACATTGAAGCCTTGGTAAAGTGCAGCAAAATTGATGAATGTGCCTAAAATATACCTAGTCATTAAATCATCAATAAGTATTAGATTCTAGATATTTATTTTCTGCCAGTGGTCTGCAAATTCTTAGTATTCTTTCACAATTTACAACAGGTACAATCCTCCCTAGGTACACAAATGATCACTAAATTGGCTCTTGAATACTCTAAGTTATTATCTTCTTCAACAAAGTCCTCATGGCATTTTAACCTCTGCATTTCTCACTGTATAAATAATAGGTTTTAGCATGGGAGTGAAGATTGCAAAGAACACAGCCACCCACTTGTCTTTAGGGTAAGTGGCTACAGGGAGCAACTGCATTAATATACAAGGGACAAAAAAGCACACCACTAGTGTAAAGTGGGGGCCACATGTAGAGAGGGCTTTGCACCTGCCTTCAGAGCCATGGGATTTCAGAGACCTCAATATGACTATGTAAGAGACCAATAACATGGAGAAAATAAGCACGCACATGCCCCCACTGTTAGTTGCCACCACCATTCCGGGTCGGTAGGTGTCGCTGCAGGCAAGTTCCATTACGGAGAAGAAATCACACATGACCACAGAAGGTCAAGTCGACCATAAAGAGAATCTGCTCAGTGGCAAGAGGCCCCTGATCCAGGCCACCACCATCAGGAGCTGGCAGAGCCCTTTTCGCATGATGACCATGTAGTGCAGAGGTTTGCAAATAGCCGCATAGCGGTCATAGGCCATGGCGATGAGAAGGATGATCTCTGATGCTCCCCGAAAGTGCTCCACAAAGAGCTGAGTCAGGCAGCCACCCCGGGAGATGGTTCTCCTCTGGTGCAACAGGTCAATGATCAATTTGGGCATGCTCACACAGGTGAAGAAGGCATCTAAAAAGGGCAAGTGAGTGAGAAAGAAATACATGGGAGCAGAAAGCGTGGGGCTGAGGGAGATGGTGATGACAATGAGCAAGTTGCCCTGCACAGTGAATAGGAGAATGAACAGAAAGACAATGAAGAGTATTTTCTGTACGTGTGGATTCTGCGTGAGTCCCAGGAGAACAAATTCAGTCACATTATTGGGCAGTGTAAGGACGTCCATTTAGGAAATAGCCATCTTTCCTGGGCCCCGAATTACCTACAACAGAAAAAAAAAAAAAAAATGAGTGATACTTTTAACCATGAAAGAATTGTGGTCTGAATTTCTGAGAATGAAAATAGTGCAGTCATTTTAACAGTGGAGCATGCCTTTGGCACTTTTGTTCCAGTACTTCTTTCAAGTCTTCCTACTTCTTACAAGATGGCTTTTTAGCTTCAGACACCTGTCCCCTGTCAACCGTAAAATATCTATCGGGCAAGACCTGATGTGCAGTTTACTGAGAACACACTGGGCTCTCTACATGAGCCCTGGATTCTCATTCTGGTTCCAGCTTCATGTACTGTCATCACAGTACTCCATGACCCCAGCCCTCCTCTATGTCTATCGTCTTACAAATTATAATTTTCAGATGTATCTTGTAAGCTGAGAAGTGCTGCACAAAAGTAAGAGTTATTTTCTCATGGGTGTTTACATTTGAACCTTCAGTTTTAACTGTGGAAAGACAGACAACATCAATAAATATCTGTCATAAACTAGATGTTTTGGGAATGATTATAAGTCCTTGGTGACACACTCTGTCTAGTCCCTTTCAAAACACACATACTCTTCAAGTGTGTTTTCTCACTTACCATAGTGCCTGGCATAGTATCTGCAATGTCTGAAACATATTAGATGATACTAGATGATGCAGAAATACTTTGTGAATTGCCATTTTCCATGGGTAAGAGTATGACTCTTCCCCAGAATGTAAGGTCTTGCCTGGTGACTCAACAGTAAAAAATCCAACTGAAATTCAGGAGACCAGGGTTCAATCCTAGGGCCAGGAAGATTGCCTTGAGCAAAAAATGGCATCCCCCTTCAGTAATTTTGCCTGGGAAATCCCATGGACAGAGGAGCCTGGCCAGCTACAGTTCATGGGGTCCCAGAAGAGTCAGACACAATTTGGCAACTAAACAACAACAACCAGACTATAAACCTAAGAGGAATTAGTGCTCTTTTTCTCTTGCTCTGTTTGTCATTTTTCTCTACTTGATGAGAAACATAAACATTTGAAAGGCATTGCTTTCTAGTTTAATAGGTTTTGACACCCTTTATGGGGTAAGTATGAAAATAATTCTTTGCCTCTGGGAAATAATATATTATTGGATCATTTTACTTTCAAGATAATGATGGCATTTTTATTGATATTTTTATTCTCTAAAATTCTGTTCCACATATAATTTAACATAATCATATTCAGTCATATTCAAGCTAGCTTCTCTAGACTTGGATTGAAAAAAATTTGCATGAAGTTGTTCAGTACACAATAATTTTTTTAAGCAAAGGAAATCCTTATTTTCAGAGTTCTAAAAATAAAATTTAATGTAGAGAACAGAACAAAATAGACTTCTAGGTAAAACAGATAATGTACTACACATATAAACATGTACATACAGACTCGACTTTCCAGGTGGATCAGTGGTAAAGAATCTGCCTGCCAAAGCAGGAGATGTGGGTTCAATCCCTGGATCAGGAAGATCCCCTAGAGAAGGGAAAGGCAACCTACTCCAGTATGCTTGCCTGGGAAATTCCATGGGCAGAACTCCCCACAGTCCATGGAATCACAAAGAGTCAGACACACCTTAGTGACTAAACAACGGTAATACACAGACTAACAGAAACATATATAAAACCTTTTACCTGTGATAAGTACTTATTACAAGTTCACTCATTCAATAAGGATCTATTGGAAGATCAGTGTGCATGTTAATACATATTGTTCACACAGTCATCAAGAACGTCCCTGTTAAATACACTTAATGGCTGAAATTTCATTACCAAAGAGCAGCAAGGCATCCTTCCATGATAAGCATGAGTCTCCCACTCTTTCTGTTTCCACTACATGCATTCTCATGCCTTCTTCTCCCATCTTCCCATAGTACCCAGCATTATCACTCCTGGTTACAGGACACTTCATTACTACAAGTGTAAGAGACCTGGGGGGACAACTTCTCAACAACAAGAGATGAGGACATATAAACATAATGAAATATATTCTACAAAAAATAAGTCTTTCTTTTCCAAGATAAATGGGTATAGAGGTTTACTGTGTAATCACCTGAATTAAATTTTGTACATGTGTGGAAACAAGGTGCAGCAGTCCCACTACATTTCCTTATTCTGAGGTGGGATCCCCCAGCAGATTAGAAAGTAGTGAAATGATGTAAAGCAAGATTTAGATGCAATTACTGAAAGCTTTTTGAAAATAACTAGGAAGAAGCAGAAATAACTTTTTCATATTTCTTTATCTCCACAATACTCTTTCTACTAATAAATCCTATGGAAAATATTTTTAGAGAAGAAATATAAATATTTACAAGTATGCTCAACACAGTTATTATGATCTGTGGGAAATTTGGAAATTATATGGATTGTTCAACACTGGAGAAATAGATCATTACAATATAGTGCATCTCTTTAATCAATGTGTAGTTTTAACAGGTGCTTTTAAAAATTGTGAAATATCATACTAACATTCTGTAAAGTCAAGAAAATTGTAGATGCTCTTTTAAATTGTATAATTATTCCAACTAATTTAATTCTAACTAATTGCAATATGATTCTAACTAATTTAAAATCATATCAATACAAAGAGGCCCTGAGATATTTTACTTCTAAGTTGGTGGCATTGTACTTGAGTCTGTCATTCTCGATGTTTTGTATGATGAAAAAGGAATTTCAGTGTCAAGTGAGGATGAGGGATAGTTATATGATATGCCGGTTATATTTAATTCTCAGAGTCCATGATTATACAATTTCCTGGAAAAAAAAAAGGCTCACCTGTGAACGTGTCTGATATAGGTTCCAGCAACAGTTACTTCACCAAGAAAGAAGTAAAATTGTAAACTAGCAAAATACCAACTAGCTCAGCTACAATAAGCATATTTTCTAATTTATAAATGGTATCTTTGGATAAGCTTTCAAAGCACTTCTATATATGCTGTTTGGGGGCAAATTCTGTAAAGTTTCTTAGCTGTGGCTAACAGGACCTCAGAGGTATTACATCATCATTAGCAGCTCTGCCAATGATTAAGTATTTCAAGTAAGTTAATACAACAGTGGAGGAAAAGTTCTATAGTACTCATTTTTAATTTTGAACTTTTCCTTGAGTCTACATGAAGGTCAAATACTATAAGAGAAAAAAAAAGAATATTTATGAAATTATGTTTCTGATAACAAATGAGCTTAATATGGAGATTGAATATTCAGTATTGTAAAGTAAAATATTTAGGCAGTCAACTATCTGAATTTTAAATTTTTACTATAATATTTTAAATTGATCTACCATCCATGCCAGTCATAATTTTTAAATACTGCCTTCGGATTTACTTTGAGTGATCGGTTCTAAGCCCTATTATAATATTGACACTTCATATCAGGTAAATTATACAGTACTTTTCCAAAGAAGTTGTTTCTTGTGCCAATTCTGGATTTAGATCGACATGATAATGATGAAAATAATTTACTCTTCAATTGTATTCAGAGATGGTAAATGTATTTTTTTTCATTTAAATTTAATTGTACAATATCCAAATGGAGTAGAAAAATAGGCAATAATATTGACAATTTATAACAAGGAAATAGAAGATGTGGGATAAGAAAGCCATTTGCCAAGGGGAAATAAGATGCCAGTTCACTAGATCCTGGACCAGGATCCTTACTTTTAAATTAATATTTTACAAGTAAAGTGACATTACATGTCACCAACTGTAAAGCTCAGTATAATTATCTACTGAAAGAAATCAGTACTAACATTTGAAATAATTTTGTAAATAAATGTAATATAATTTGACTCAGGAATATTTCTGCATAGAAGCAGCCTCACTCAACACATTCAAATATGCTTTCATTAATAAGAAAAATAAATTGGACATAACTGTCAACTGGATTCAGAGAATCTGGTCATTATGAGCAACATGTGTCACACAGGAAAATAATTTAGGAAAACTGAAAACTTGTGACTAAACCTAGTTTGACTAGACACACACATATTATTGTGTTGTGATATTTGTGATGGCATACGCCAAAGGCAATCTAAATGAAGATTTGAAAAAAATAAAGAAAGAACTATAAGGGATATGGATTATTTCTGAAGTGTCATCATGCAAATGTCTTCAACTTGTCTTTCAACTCTGGAATTAAAGCAATAGTCATATGATAATTAGCATGTACTGACAAAGTCATTATTCTCAACCTCATAAAGATTGATGTGTATTCAAAATGTCCCATTGAGTGGTCATTCAACCTCTTCTTAAATATCTACAGTGTGGTTAAAGAGACAACTTTAGAACCTGTATACCTGTCTAGTCCAGCACCCCAGGGCCTAGTCAAGCATGAAAAAGAAAAAAAGAGTAGAGTTAGCTCTAAAACTGTGAAGCCTGTCCATAAAAATAATTTTTCAAAGACTTCCTGGAGGTATACCAGGAAAGTCATTTCTAGAATACAGATTCAAGAACAGAGTGGTTAACAGCCCTGGAGAGACAGAAATACAGATTCTTAAACTTGAAGGATAAACCAGAAGGAAAGCAGAAGGAATAACACATAGATTTTATCATCGTTGATAAGAAACTAGGTAAGGTATGTTAAGATGTTTGATATTTTCAGAGACTAATTTTACAAAATCAGGTACCTAAATTATTCTTTTGGGCAGCTTCACTCATTTAAATACACAGAGAAACATGTTCTAAAAACAAAACTTTCAAGAGCACAAATCACGTTCAGTTCAGTCACTCAGTCGTGTCCGACTCTTTCTGACCCCATGAACCGCAGCACACCAGGCCTCCCTGTCCATCACCAACTCCCGGAGTTTACTCAAACTCATGTCCATTGAGTCAGTGATATCATCCAACCATCTCATCCTCTGTCGTCCCCTTCTCCTCCTGCCCTCTATCTTTCCCAGAATCAGGGTATTTTCCAATGAGTCAGCTGTTCTCATCAGGTGGCCAAAGTATTGGAGTTTCAGCTTTAACATCAGTCCTTCCAATGAATATTCAGTACGGATTTCCTTTAGGATGGACTGGGTGGATCTCCTTGCAGTCCAAGAGACTCTCAAGAGTCTTCTCCAACACCACAGTTCAAAAGCATCAATTCTTTGGTGCTCAGCTTTCTTTATAGTCCAACTTTCACATCCATACATGACCACTGGAAAAACCATAGCCTTGACTAGACCGACCTTTGCTGGCAAAGTAATGTCTCTGCTTTTCAATATGCTGTCTAGGTTGGTCACAGCTTTCCTTCCAAGGAGCAAGTGTCTTTTAATTTCATGGCTGCAGGCACCATCTGCAGTGATTTTGGAGCCAAAAAAAGTAAAGTCTGTCAATGTTTCCACTGTTTCCCCATCTATTTCCCATGAAGTGATGGGACCAGATGCCATGATCTTAGTTTTCTGAATGTTGAGCTTTAAGCCAACTTTTTCACTCTCCTCTTTCAATTTCATGAATACGGTCTTTAGTTCTTCTTCACTGTCTGCCATAACAGTCGTGTCATCTACATATCTGAGCTTATTGATATTTCTCCTGGAAGTCTTGATTCCAGGTTGTGGTTCATCCATCTCAGTGTTTCTCATGATGTTCTCTGTATATAAGTTAAATAAGCAGGGTGACAATATACAGCCTTGATGTACTCCTTCCCTTATTTGGAACCGGTCTGTTTTTCCATGTCCAGTTCTAAGTATTGCTTCTTGACCTGCATATAGATTTCTCAAGAGGAATGTCAGGTAGTCTGGTATTCCCATCTCTTTCAGAATTTTCCAGAGTTTGTTGTGGTCCATACAGTCAAAGGCTTTGGCATAGTCAATAAAGCAGATGTTTTTCTGGAACTTCCTTGCTTTTTTGATGATCCAGCAGATGTTGGCAATTTGATCTCTGGTTCCTCTGCCTTTTCTAAATCCAGCTTGAACATCTAGAAGTTCATGGTTCATGTACTGTTGAAGCCTGGCTTGGAGAATTTTGAGCATTACTTTACTCGCGTGTGAGATGAGTGCAATTGTGTAGCAGTTTGAGCATTCTTTGAGCAGCAGTTTGAGCATTGACTTTCTTTGGGATTAGAATAAAAACTGACCTTTTCAAGTCCTGTGGCCACTCCTGAGTTTTCCAAATTTATGGGCATATTGAGTGCAACACTTTCAAAGCATCATCTTTTAGAATTTGAAATAGCTCAACTGAATTCCATCAGCTCCACTAGCTTTGTTCATAGCGATGCCTCCCAAGGCCCACTTGACTTCACATTCCAGGATGTTTGGTTCTAGTTTGGTGATGACACCATCATGATTATCTGAGTCATGAAGATCTTTTTTTGGTATAGTTCTTCTGTGTATTCTTGCCACCTGTTCTTAATATCTTCTGCTTCTTTTAGGTCCATACCATTTCTGTCCTTTATTGTGACCATCTCTGCTATTCATGTAGTGGGAGGCTGAATCTTTCTATCAGAAGAAGATACTATAAACACATCAATGACATATACACAGACTTGTATTTTAGTAGCCAACCTCATTTTGGAAAAGAGCTAAAATTCATTAAGAATAAGTTTTGTTTACCTGAGTAATACTTTTTTTGGGCAATTGAAAAGTAAAGATCCCCGTGTTCTTTTTATATATCTCTTATAAGTAATCTCATAAAGCAGTTTTCAAATAAGACTTCCAATTCAAGGAGATAAGTATTAAAACAACTTTATAATAAGTGAAGTGTTTTCTATATATATTTTACTACGTGTTTTTGAAAAACACTTTCATTTGCTGGCTACAAATAATTGTTAACAAAACAGTGTAACTTTCTATGGCATATAAACAAAGAGATTTTCATCAATCAAACACCAACCCTGAAGGGATTCTGTATAATGAAAACATTAGAGGATATGGAATAAGAGTATTCAGGCTCAAAGTTGACACATATTTTATGATCTAGCTATTTTATGAGCCTCCACTGTTGTCTATAAAGTAAGATCACTAAATTTTAATTTTATTTTTTTTATTTGGAAATACTTTAAAATTTAGTCATCAGTTTAAATATAATGCAATTAATTTTCATAATCACTGACACTTTTACCCAACAGGGCAAGAAATAAAATATAATTTCAATATTAGCATATCAAGTGTATATCAAGAGAGTATTGACAAGTATCTTCCTTCTATTTTATATTTCACATCATCATATATACCAGTAAGCCATACAGCTTTCTGAGTACCGACTACTTAAATCATAGGCACCTTATACAACTCTATAATGAGAAAGGAAAAATAAATTTTCTATTACTATAAAAGAAGAGAGAGTCTGATGAAATGCTGTTTTTGATGATGTCTCTTGAAGTGTTTGAAAGACTATCACATTTAAATTTAGGAGAATGCAGATCTAAATACTACCTCTGCCTATGTTGCAGTAGTCCTGTTAGTGTCAGATGAGGGGTTTGGGAAAGTCTTTATAGTAATAAAAGATGAAAATATAAAGATCATGAAAACATAAAAATTACCTTTGCTTTCTCCAGGGGATCTTCCCAACCCAGGAATTGAACCCAGGTCTCCCTCACTGCAGCAGGATTCTTTACCAACTGAGCTATCAATATCAGTAAAATATATAAAAAATATATGAACATATAAAGATCATGATAGAAATAAAATCTTCCTATTGACTCACTTCTTATCTGAAATTGTATTCCTGTTTAATAATATTTTAATGACATTTTTGCCCTCTATATTCCTTACTGTATAGATGACAGTATTACTGCTATGATTTTACCCATGGGAAAAGTAGTTACTGGTTGCAGATACATAAATATAGAAGTTACAGAAAACAAGACAACAATTCTGATGTGGAAGCCACAGGTAGACAGGGCTTTGTCCTCCCCATGAGTCCTGGACATGCACAGGAAAATCACACAGAACATCAAGACATTACAAAAGCATTGACAAGGATTGCCAACTTCAGCAGCAACCAAGAAACCACCAAGGAAAGTGTCAGTGCAAACATATTATATTGGGGGAAAATGTCACACATGAAATGGCCCATGATGTTGGGGCCACAGAATGGGACCCAGAAAATGACTAGGTTTTGCACAACCAATTGTTGAAAACCCATTGCCCAACACACCTCCACCAGGAGGAAGCATATATGATGGTTCATGATGGTGACATAATGCAGAGAGACTTAAGACATACACACTGCAGATGGCCACCTATTATTCATAGACTAGAACCACAAAAGGACAATCTGTGAAGCTCCCAAGAAATGTTCAATGAAGAGCTGTGCCATGCAGCCCCTGAAGGAGATAGCTTTTGAATCAGAAAGCAAATCAACTATCATTTTCAGTATTATGAAAGAGGGATAGCAGGCATCTATCAAGGACAGGAAGGTCAGGAAGAAATTCAACAGAGAATTCAAAGTCTAGCTGCAGATTATAGTTACCACAATAAGCAGGTTGCCCACAACAGTGACAATGTAGGTGAAAAATAACATAAAAGTAGAATTCTCTGTATCTGAGGATTCTGGGTAAGTCGCACTAGAATGACTTCAGTCTCATTCATCTTGTTTTATTGCATTTCAGTGCTGTTGATGAATTCAGAAGTGGATAACTGATCTATAAAGACAAAGCTTTTAATAGCAAAGAGATGAGAAATTTATATTTTGGGTTTTCAGGTAAGTCCAACACATTTTAATAATAAATAGTATTTTTTTCCTTGGTGTGTAAGCATGCTGCCTTTTCTATTTTATAGGAAGAGTAAACTTTCAAGGCTATTTAATTCAGCTTACTACAAGGATGCTCGGGTTCTTCTTCCATACCTTCTGACAAGTGGTCCCTGGTTCTTTGTTGGAGGATACCCAGGCCCAGGTACTCACCATGTAATAAACCTGAGAGCTTCTCAAGCAAGAAAAAATGTTAAAAACACGTCCTTAAAAGTTAAAATGAATTGTACAACTGGATGTGATCTGCATATTGTTTACACACAGTCTAATTTACTCCTTTCTTCCTTGTAAAAATACTTAAATAAGTCTGAGATATAAGCCTGTATTTGCCATCACCTCATCAATTATCACTTAAGTCAGAGTCAGACTGACACTGTTGTTCAATAAAATTAGCTGAATAAATTAAGTTGGAAGACTCTCCCTGTGTTTTCCTTTATTGAGCAACTCCAAAAAATAGTGCTTACTCTCTTTCTTAAAAAGACAAAACAAACAAACAAAAAAAAACAATTAAATAAACTGTTGGAAAAATGGATAGATATATTCCTTTCTTCCACTAGAACTTCTCACTTTCTCTACCCTGAGCAGCTCTTTTCCTTGGTCTGCTTCAACCATCTCCCTTACCTCCTAGCCAAGATGTAGCACTAGCTGAGTATTAGTAGGCAGGTGAGAAGAAAATAAGAAATGTCATGGGGTTTACTGTCCTGGTTCCTGTTATGGGTTGTCAGTGGCTGGGTGCCTTTAGCTGAGGCTGCTCCTTTTGGATGGACCATCTGGGTTCCTGAGATCTCTCTCTCTCCTAGATCTCACAGGCCTTATTGTTTTAATGGTTTCCTACTGTAGCTGGGTCCTCAGTGGTAATATATTATCCCTCATTAGTTTCCCCCAATTCTATCCATAAATTAATAGGTTATCATTTTAAAATGATATTTAAAACTATTTTAATTTCCCATTTTAAATATTTTTTTTTTCTTGTCAGTTTTCCAACGGATGTAGGAAGTTTGTTTGCAAATGGTGACTGTAGTCATGAAATTAAAAGATGCTTGCTCCTTGGAAGAAAATCGTTGACAAACCGAGACAGCATATTAAAAAGCTGTGACATTACTTTGCCAACAAAGGTCTGTATAGTTAAAGCTACGGTTTTTCCATTAGTCATGCATGGATATGAGAGTTGGACCATAAATAAGGCTGATCACCAAAGAATTGATGCTTTTGAACAGTGGTGTTTGATAAAACTCTTGAGAATCACTTGGACTGCAAACCAGTCAATCCTAAAGGAAATCGATCCTTAATATTCATTGGAAGGACTGATGCTGAAGCTGAAGCTCCAATACTTTGGCCATCTGATGTGAAGAGCTGACTCATTTGAAAAGACCCTGATGCTGGGAAAGATTGAAGGCAGGAAGAGAAGGGGACAATAGAGCAGCAGATGGTTGGATGGCATCACCAACTTGATGGACGTGAATTTGAGCAGGCTCTGGGAGATGGCCAAGAACAGGGAAAGTTGGAATTCTGCAGTTCTTGGGGGTCTCAAAGAGTTGGACACAGCTGAGTGACTGAACAACAACAAGCTGTAATTTCATCACCTCCACTAGATTTGTTGGCAAGAATTGGGGTCCTGAAATCAGTTCCTGAATTTATCTAAAGGTCTGTTCCACCAGTTCCCCTGGAGCACCGGGTGCCTCACTGAATTCCCCTTAATCCCCCTTAGGGTGTGTTGAAGGTCAGCAGCTATAGCAGCACAGGATTCAATGTCCACAGAGGCAGATGGCAAATGCTCTTTTTGTTGTTCAGTCGCTGGCAAGTACACTTGGTGAATTCAGTCTCAGTGCCAATTTATAGTTGACAGTGCTGTATAATCCCTTATTGGTTTCCCTCAACATCATCCATATCTTGATAAACTATCATTTTAAACCTTTTTAATATCTATATGGCAAAACCAATACAATATTATAAAGTTAAAAAATTAAAATAAATAAATAAATAAATAAAATATGCTATGTCTTTTGTGTTTTCCAATGGAAGAAGGAAGTTTGTGTTTTATTTGCAAAAATAAATAAAATATGTGAGAAAATATATCCCCTTTAACAAATTTATTTTATTTTTAAAGCATCTGTACATCTTTTGATAAATAACTGCTAAATAAACTTAACTTTGGTCAGGAAAACTTATTCTGAAAGACTGATGCATAACATAAAGATTATTGGGTGTCTTCATGGAAATCTATGTGTTACCTTTAGCTCTGTCATGGAGTTATAGGATTCTATGGAATTCATACCTTGTACTGCCTTTACCTAATTTATAAATCACTAAGTTATAGAATAATGATAAACATTCAAATAATTCTATTCATAAAAATGCAAATTTGGGGGTGATATTTGTTTGATTTTCCTTACCACTTCAGTTAAAAACAGTTTTGCATTTATTTTAAATTCATGACACTTCCCTAAATGAACAATGTAAGAGCGGATTTTCCTTTTGACTGATTGTGTGACTCTAGGCAAACCTGATAAACTTAAAAAGATAATATGATATCCCATTTGGGAAAAAGGTAAGACTTGGTTGTTTTTCTGCACATGCATCATGTTCAATCAATTTTTTAAAAAATTAACATCCTAAAGATGATTAATATTACACACTGAAATATTCTTCATCAATCATCTTGTACTAAGAAATAGAAACAAAATAATATGTGTAAAGTATCTTTCAGATTCAAAAGTAAGTCATATAAATCAAATATTAATATGTGCTGTCTTTGTGTGAAGAGGACTAAAGTGAGATGTATATAATATTTCTTACTCTATTTTTTTTTCTGAAATCTGTAATACACCTCATTAATTCTGAAAAAGATCACATTATGTAAGAGAAAAGTATGAGAAAAAAACTTACACTAAATAAATAAATCACAGTATTAACTATGACTTAACTCATCGTGTCAGGGGAGTGTATAATTTTGTTAGTTCTGCCTCACCGCGGCAAAGATTGGAAACTGCAGACCAGTGTTACAGCTTGGTTACAGCTCAGAGTTTTATTCAGCAACTAAAGGAAAGTACACCCTGGAGGTGTAAGGGCAGGCGATCCCAAAGGAAAGGACTTGATCTGTCTTGGCTTCCTCTTTTTGTATGTTTTGTCTTCTGCCCCCTGAGCTTGCCCTATGCAAATTGCACTAGCCAAGAGGGGAGTGTGTTTGCTTCAGCTGAAGTTTTCACTCCAGTCCTGCAGATTTTCTTTTGATCCATTTTTTTGGGCTTCTCCCTTTCTTTGTCTTTTAGCCACTGCCATTTTGGACTCCTTTTTCTTATTCTAACTACCTGACAATCATATAGAACATAAATCTATAGTTTTAATAAAGTCATTTTACACCCAAAGCTATACATATTTTCCAAAGAAATTGTGTAAATCTTAAAAACCTATTTCAAGCAAAATATAAACTTTAAAATAGGAAGTCATTAAAATGTTAAAATTATATTTTGATCATGGGAAATATTCAGATAATAAGTCTTTTCATCATGACTAAGTTAATTATCCTGGGGAGATATTTACTGCAGTTAAGTAACCACAAAAGGCTTTCCTGGGAAGAGCAATTCTTCACTGAAAATTGGTCATTCATTTCCCTGTTGCTTCATGTTCTTTTTCTGATCCATAGCTTTCCCATGGCATGTTGCATCTCACTGTTTCTCAGAGTATAGATTAGAGGGTTCAACATAGGGGTGATAATGGTGTAAAACACAGCCAAGGACTTATCAATGGGTAAGATGGAAGGAGGTCTCACATACAGAAATATACAGGGCACAAAGAAGAGGAGCACCAAAGTGATGTGGGAGCCACAGATGGACAAGGCTTTGCGCCTCCCTTCCTGACTAATATTCTTCAGGGAATGCAGAATGGCCCCATAGGACATGAGTAAGAGCATGAAGAGGACCACGCAGATTATGCCATCATTGGCAACCACTATGATGGCAATAATGTGGGTGTCAGTGCAGGCCAGTTTTAACAAGGGGTACATGTCACATATGAAGTGGTCAATAACATTGGGGCCACAGAAGGGAAGGTAGTAAACAAAGAGAATATTAACTATAGCATGTAACAGTCCACCAACCCAAGCCAACAGCAACAGCAGGACACACACTCGCTTATTCATGATTGTCACATAATGCAAGGGTTTGCAGATGGCCACATAGCGGTCATAGGCCATGATGACCAGGAGTAAAATCTCAGCACTACCAAATAAGTGCTCTGTAAAGAGCTGAATCATGCACGCTTGGAATGATATGGTTTTCTTCTCATAGAGTAAGTCTGTAAATGTGTTTGGGTTAACTGTAGTAGCATAAACAGCATCCATAAATGATAAGTAGCCAAGAAAGAAGTACATAGGGACATCCAGGGTTGGACTGAACACCACAGTCAGGACAATGAGTAGGTTGCCCACCATGGTCACAATGTAGATGAGCAAGAACAAGACAAATAATATTTTCTGACCCTGGTTTCTCTGAGTGAGCCCCAAGAGGACAAACTCAGTCACATTGTTCCTTGTTTCCATAGTGTTCTGTGTGTTTTATTTCAGAGCTTAGGACATACTTATCTATAAAAATAATTGTTACATATGACTTCCTGAAGTCTTGTGATAATTTGTTTATTCATTCAAAAATATGTCTTGTGATTTATTATTTTCTGGTACTTTCAGATATTATTATAATACAATGTTGTGAGAGTTCTCTGGTGGTCCAGTGGTTAGGACTTGGTGCTTTCACTGCAGTGGCCTGGGGTTCAATCCCTGGTTGGAGAACTAAGATCCTACTAGTCACATGGGGCAGCCAAAAAAGGAAAGAAAATATAAGGCTGATTAAAACATATTGCCTGATCACAACAATCTTATAGACCAAGGCAAGTGATAAAAGACCATATATGAGAAAATGACATGGTACTAAATACATGAGGTAGCAAAACTAGCTTACCAACTGGAAGCTAATTAAATTGTACATAAAGCTAGTACCTTACACAAAAATCAACATTTATTAAAGGCTTAAAAGAAAGTAAAGCAAGATTTACTTCATATTTAATTTCCAGTTAATGAAGGAAGTGAGTTTCTACATTCTAGGGTTGGATAATTCTTCTTATCCAATCATTTAAACCCCAAATAGATATATTTGATGATTTGAAAAATGTTTATAAAGATTTGGGAAACAATACCACAAGGCCAATTGAAAAAATTAATTTGAAAAATAACTTGACTCCAGAGGATATACACCAAGCAAATATATAAGATAAGCAAAGATCTCTAAGAAATTAACTAGTAAATGATTCAAATTTAAAGTAAATACAAATATAAACAATCCATTAAAGGAAGACTGCCGGGGACCAGCCCCGGCTGATCCAGGGTATTCGAAGGGGAGACGGCGTCGGCGACCTATTCAAATGGTAATTAAAGATATAAAGAGTAATAGAATGAGGATAGCTCAGTAGGAAAATTCAGTGGAGAAAAGAGGCTGAGTAGCTTGGTTTACGCGGAAAATCAATATAACCCGTGACACCAGGTTAGCTCTGACCACGGAGGCCGCAGGCGCCCTCTCGAATAGTGGAAGGTGCCCCACCTTAGACACCTTCTCGAGTGGGTCTTAGAAGCCCAGGCAAATAAGTGGTCGCAGAGGATATCCACGCTCCAGATGGAGACTTCAGCCGGAAGTTAAAGGAAAGAATTGACATGGGGAGACCAAGCATTGGTGAGCAAGGCCCGTAGCTTTATTTTTAACAGGGGCTTTTATACCCTAAGTTACACATAGAGGATAATAGGGGATTCAAAGTCAGCAGTCTTTGATTCTTATCAAAAACCAGGATTTCTTTCCTGCAAATTTATCGTATACAAATGGTTTAGGTGATTTACATCATCTTCTGGCCAGAAGGCCTACTAACATTTTATGACTCTTGACAAGGACTTATCAACAAAGACTTATTTTCCCTAAGAGTAATTATTTTAAGGTTTTGGCGCCATCTTCCAAAGATAAAATTGCATTCCGATAGGGCGGATGTGTAATGGGTATACAACAAAGGAAAGAATTTATTACCTTAAGGGTCTAAAGTTACTAACACCAAGGCCACTACTTATTTTTTTCTACATACCAACTATATTAATTAATACACATTCAAGGATACAATTCAGGGGATGTGAAAACTTGGCAACAAGCATTGGCTCATCAATGGAATCCTTTACTAGTTTATTCTGACAGTTTCTAACTCTCTGAGAGGCTCTAAAGCTGTTTGAATATCTTAAGCTTCCTGTGCCTCTCGAGGCTGGGAGACTGTAAACAATCGTATGCATAGCTGTAGGAGTCCGGGTAAACTTGTCAGGCGAGTTAGAGAGCCATCTGAGGGGTTTGGATTTAAACACTCCTAATTGCCCAGGAACTTTATTAATTGGAGCTGTAAGTTAACTCTTCAACAGAGAGAGCGAGATGGTGGTAGGGGACAGCCCCCAGTAAAGTCAGAGGTGAGAGCACAAAGCAATAAAGTAGGCAAACTCTGGTTTTTTTGGGGGAAAATGCTCGAGAATATCCGGGCGGACTCCTGAGGCTCGATCCCGCCTTTGCGTATGCCGAGCCTCCTTCCTCATGACCTTTGTCACGAGCGGAATGCCTCACCGGCTCCCGGCAGAAGACTATCCCTAAATGGCCAATAAACATGATAGGATGCTGAAGCTCACATATGAACAGAAAAGTAGGACTCAAAGTAATAGCTTGCTTACTATAGCATTCTTTGGGTTCTTGAAAGCCATTCAATGAAGGTCTAAAAGTGTTACTTTACCTTTTAATATTTTAGCACATTAACAGGCTATGTTTAGAGAACATATAAATTGAAACTATCATCAGATTTACAAATATCTGCCCATGAAAATTCCCCAAATCCTTGTACTTGAAATTAATTTCTAAGAATATCTTTGAGAAGGTAAAGTTCTTGGATCATTAAATAAGAAAATATCCAAAAAGGGTGGAATAGAATAGAAAGAATCTTCAATATTTTAGTAATCACAAAGAATTCCTAACACAGCTATTTATGAAAATCACAAAGAAGAGCTCTTAAAAGACAAATTCTTACCCCATTAACATACTCTTGCAAGATAGAAAGCCTAAAACAGAATTTTCTGTCTAAATATACTTCCTGATTACCTGCATAAGGAGAGCCTTTAAGTGCATGTTCTGGTCTTTGATGTCATCTCCCTTGGCCCTCATGCACTGAATGCCATCTCTGGGAACACAAAGAGTAAGATACATACAACATCACTGTATCTTGAACTGGTTCCTTGTGACCAACTCTTTGCATTATAGGAAATTAATTCATCTCAGTCTTTCAGAAACATTGCATTTCATTTTGTTGGGATTTTCAAAATTAACTAATATTAATGCCCTGTTACCTAAAGGACTCTGAATATTGGTATTGAACAGAAACACAAATTTTTCATTGTTGCAAGATTTGTTCTGATGACAAATGTTAAATCAACATTTTGATTTAGCCTTTGATTCTCTCTCAGGGAGAGAGAAAACTAAAAATTTTCTACAAACTATTTACAATAAAAATTTTGTCATTGGTGTTTATACCAAGGAAAATGAAATAGTGAAATGATCTTTGCAATGTTTTGATTCTTAGTGACTTACTGACCTGTCTTCATAGAGAATTATTAAATTTAGATTTATCAAAAGATAGAGAATAATTTCATATACATACTTTTATTATGATTTGAGACCATCATTACAATTCAAGAAGAATCCTGTCATGTGATTTCTGCTGCAGACAAATACAGTCTGAGGTTAAGGTAAAAGTCTGCCAAAACTTTGTCTACATTTAATGGCAGCACATAGTATTGAGTCATTCAGTTGGTGCATCTCCAAGGGAGATTCTCATCTAATTAAATTCTCTGGAACCCTAATCATTGTTTTGAAGTAGACTATCTCCAGAGATGCCACCAGGATTATCATCATGCAAAACAGAATTTACAGAACCTTATTCTCTGGGGAAAGTCATAGAAAACAACTTGTGGTCATATCACCAAAAGGGAAAAGTCCATTTTGTACACAAATAGAGTATGTAAATCCTTCTTGTTTAAATCATGACCTTCAAAATAGACATATCTGTTTAAGTTTTGTTTTTGAAGATGATATCTGAACTGATTTCAGGGAATAATGAGTGCTAATTTTAGAAAAGGCCTTTTAAGGTCTAGTTCAAGTGCAGATAAAGTTGGTCCCATTTGGTGTTGTTTTTCATTCACTGAGTTATGTCTGACTCTTTGTGACCCCATGAACTGCAGCACACCAGGCTTCTCTGTCCTTCACTATCTCCCAGAATTTGCTTAAACTCATGTCCCTTGAGTTGGTGATGCCATCCAACCATCTCATCCTCAGTTGCCCCCTTCTCCTCTCATCTTAAATTTTTTCCAGCATCAGGGGCTTTCCCAGTGAGTTGACTCTTTGCCTCAGGTGGCCAAAGAACTCGAGCTTCTGCTTTCAGTATCAGTTCTTCCAGTTAATATTCAGGGTTAATTTCCATTAAGACAGACTGGCTTGATTTCCTTGTTGTCTAAGGGACTCTCAAGGGTCTTCTCCAGCACCACAGTTCAAAAGCATCAATTCTTCAGTGCTCAACCTTCTGTATGCCTCAATTCTCACATCTATACATGACTACTGGAAGAACTATAGCCCTGACTATATGGAATTTTGTCGGCAAAGTGGTGCCTCTGTCTAGGTTTGTCATAACTTTTCCCCCAAGGAATGGCTGCAGTCACCATTCACAGTGATTTTGGAGCCCAGACAAATAAAATCTGTCACTGTTTCCATTGTTTTCCTGGCGGGAGCCAGTGTGAGGAACCCCACCCATGGCAAAGGTCATGAGGAAGGAGGCTCGGCATACGCAAAGGCAGGATCGAGCCCTAGGAGTCGCCCTGGAAATTCTCGAGCATCTACCCCCAAAACCAGAGTTTGCCTACTTTCTGCTTTGTGCTCTCACCTACACCTCTGACTTTACAAGGGGCTCTCCCCCACTACCTCTCTCTGAAAAAAGAGTTAACTTACAGCTCCAGTTAATAAAGTTCCTGGGTGTGACAAGAGTGTTTCAACCTACAAACTTCTTTGGAAGTCCTCTAGCCTGCCTGAATAGGTTTTTCCGACCACATGTGATTGTTCAGAGCCTCCCAACTGTGAGAGGCATGAGATGTTCTAAACTGTCTAAACACAGATTCCTTTGAGCAGTTAAAAGATTGATTAGAAATTGTATTGATGAAGGGTTTTTCAGTTATTGGGCCAATGTTTGCTGCTAAGTTTCCATATCCCTTACCTACTGTGGCCCTGGCAGTGTATTGCTTGATATAATTGGTGTATAGAAATGTAAGTGGTAGCTTTAATGTTTGTAACCTTGGACCCTTGAGTTAATTCTTTTCTTGTTATAGCCCACCCCACCTTTGCCCTATAGGAATGAAACTTTAATGCTTTTGGAGGATGGCGCCTGACTTTAGAAGAATCACCTTTAGAGAAAAATAAGTTTTCTGAAGAAAGGATCTTAAAATGTTAACAGATCTCCTGGCCAGAACATGATGTAAATCACCTAAACTTTTGCATATGGTAAGTTTGAAAGCCTGGCTTCGATTAGGATCAAGGACTGCTGTCCTTGCATGACTCTACCTCTTCCCCCATTATCCTCTATGCACAACTTAAGGTATAAAACTACTTTGGAAAATAAAGTGTGCCCTTTTGTTCACCGAAACTTGGTCTCCCCATATCGTTCTTTCTCTCACCTTCTGGCTGAATTTCTATCTGAGGCACGGAGGCTCGTCAAGCCTACTAATTTGCCTGGGCTTCTAAGATCTGACCAGGGAGGCCTTAGTGTCTCCTCTCCTTTGGGAGAACGGGAGGACGCCTGCGACCTACGTAGGTGATGCAAATTCCTTATTTTGGAATTTTATTAGCTTTCCACATAAACCGAGTTATTCAGCCTCTTTTCTCTACTGAATTTCCTCACTGAGCTATCCTTATTTAACCACTCTTTATATCCTTAATTAACGTTTAATTAAGCAATTGTTTCCTGATCCTCGCCAACGCCAACCCCCCTTCAAATTCCCTGCATCCACCGGGGCTGGACCCTGGCATTTCCTAATCTATTTGCCATGAAGTTATGGGACTGGATGCCATGATCTTCATTTTTTGAATGTTGAGTTTTAAGCCAGCTTTTTCACTTTCATCAAGAAGCTCTTTAGTTCCTCTTAATTTTCTGCCATTAAAGTGGTATTATCTACAAATCTGAGGTTGTTGGTATTTCTGGAATCTTGATTCCAGCCCTGAGTCATCCAGTCAGGCATTTTGCATGACGTACTCTGCATATAAGTTAAATAAACAGGGTGACAATATACAGCCTTGATCTACTCCTTTCCCAAGTTTGAACCAATCTGATGTTTCATGTCCAGTTCTAACTGTTGCTTCTTGAGCACACAGGTTTTTCAAAAAGTAAGTATGGTGGTCTCTTTAAGAATTTTTCAGTTTCTTATGATTCATACAGTCAAAGGCTTTAACTTAGTCAATGAAGCAGAAGTAGATGTCCTATCTTGTGTCCCATAATTTCAGGTAGAAAAACTAATAGAATCTGTATTAGTATCAATGTATGGGGAAAAAAGAAAATGAAGCATATATTGGACAATTCCATTTACCTCAAAGTGCTCAAGGGACATTCACCAAAATAGAAAATATCTTAGGCCATTACACAAGTTGTAATACACTTTTAAGGAATTAAATAACACATAATTCACATATATATCATTTAAGCCAGATATTGATAAAAACTATGTGAACCGTGAACTTCCTGATGTTCAAGCTGGTTTTAGAAAAGGCAGAGGAACCAGAGATCAAATTGCCAACATCCGCTGGATCATAGAAAAAGCAAGAGAGTTCCAGAAAAACATCTATTTCTGCTTTATTGACTATGCCAAAGCCTTTGACTGTGTGGATCACAATAAACTGTGGAAAATTCTGAAAGAGATGGGAATACCAGACCACCTGACCTGCCTCTTGAGAAATTTGTATGCAGATCAGGAAGCAACAGTTAGAACTGGACATAGAACAACAGACTGGTTCCAAATAGGAAAAGGAGTTCATCAAGGCTGTATATTGTCACCCTGCTTATTTAACTTATATGCAGAGTACATCATGAGAAATGCTGGACTGGAAGAAACACAAGCTGGAATCAAGATTGCCGGGAGAAATATCAATAACCTCAGATACGCAGATGACACCCTCCTTATGGAAGAAAGTGAAGAGGAACT
>NW_011485819.1:95436-122129 GCF_000754665.1 Bison bison bison | reverse complement strand
ACCTCAGATACGCAGATGACACCATCCTTATGGAAGAAAGTGAAGAGGAACTCAAAAGCCTCTTGATGAAAGTGAAAGTGGAGAGTGAAAAAGTTGGCTTAAAGCTCAACATTCAGAAAACTAAGATCATGGCATCTGGTCCCACCACTTCATGGGAAATAGATGGGGAAACAGTGGAAACAGTGTCAGACTTTATTTTGGGGGGCTCCCAAATCACTGCAGATGGTGACTGCAGCCATGAAAATAAAAGACGCTTACTCTTTGGAAGGAAAGTTATGACCAACCTAGATAGCATATTCAAAAACAGAGACATTACTTTGCCAACAAAGGTCCATCTAGTCAAGGCTATGGTTTTTCCTGTGGTCATATATGGATGTGAGAGTTGGACTGTGAAGAAAGCTGAGCACTGAAGAATTGATGCTTTTGAAGTGTGGTGTTGGAGAAGACTGTTGAGAGTCCCTTGGACTGCAAGGAGATCCAACCAGTCCATTCTGAAAGAGATCAGCCCTGGGTGTTCTTTGGAAGGAATGATGCTAAAGCTGAAACTCCAGTACTTTGGCCACCTCATGCGAAGTGTTGACTCATTGGAAAAGACTCTGATGCTGGGAGGGATTGGGGGCAGGAGGAGAAGGGGACGACAGAGGATGAGATGGCTGAATGGCATCGCTGACTCGATGGACGTGAGTCTGAGTGAACTCCGGGTGTTGGTGATGGCCAGGGAGGCCTGGAGTGCTGCGATTCATGGGGTCACTAAGAGTTGAACACGACTGAGCAACTGATCTGATCTGATCTGATAGCTTTTTTCAAATTATTTACAAGTTTTTCAAAGCCAGCTAAAGATACTTAAACAAGTTAAAATTGCTTTCAACATTTTCAGAGATATATTGGGATTCATTTTTTTTTTTTTTTTCTATTTAGATACGAGATGATCAGAATGCATCATCCCATGGAAACACAAAAACTGCAACTGTTTAAAGATTCATTCTTGATGCGAACAACCTAAAGACTGATTCTCTATTACTAAAATTTAAAGCAGGAACTAGGACAAGACAGGATAGAAATGGTAGGCACAAGCTATAGTCAAGTCTCATACTTCAGGTAGGCAACACACAAACCAGAGTTAATCCAGTTGCAGAGGTTCTCCCAAAGGAACAAAGGCGTCTGAGCCCCACATAGTACTTCTCAATTCAGGAGTCCTATACAGGGAAAATAACCCCCTTAATATACATGACTTTGAAATCAGTGAAGGTTCTTTTGAGAGAGCCAAGGGCTATAGAAAATAGACTCGAGCCTTAAAGGTCACACACAAAAATCACACAGAGTCCAAGAGAAAATAGAAATCTGAAAGGAGCCTGTGTTAGACCAAGATGTGGATATTGGGCAGTAAGCATCCCTAAGAGGTAGGAGAAATTGAGTCATATAGGAACATAGATGTTGCTTGCTAATATTGTTTCCATTTCAAACATACCTTTTAAAATTATCTACTATTAAAAAAAAAAAAGAAATAAAGGGGTATATGTTCTTACTTAAAGTCAGATCAAACTGAAACTCTAGCTGTGTTTCAAATAATACAAATCTACATCCATATTTTCTCTCCTGTGTCATATTCTTATAAAATGATAATCATATTATTCATTATCAATTTTTTTTCATTTATTTCGATACTTGGTTCAATTCAGTTCAGTCGCTCAGTAGTGTCCAACTCTTTGCGACCCCATGAATCGCAGCACGCCAGGCCTCCCTGTCCATCACCAACTCCCAGAGTTCACTCAGACTTGTGTCCATCGAGTCAGTGATGCCATCCAGCCATCTCATCCTCTGTCATCCCCTTCTCGTCCTGTCCCCAATCCCTCTCAGCATCAAAGTCTTTTCCAATGAGTCAACTCTTCGCATGAAGTGGCCAAAGACTGGAGTTTCAGCTTCAGCATCATTCCCTCCAAAGAAATCCCAGTGCTGATCTCCTTCAGAATGGACTGGTTGGATCTCCTTGCAGTCCAAGGGATGCTCAAGAGTCTTCTCCAACACCACAGTTCAAAAGCATCAATTCTTCAGTGCTCAGCTTTCTTCACAACCCAATTGTAACATCCATACATGACCACTGGAAAAACCATAGCCTTGACTAGACAGACCTTTGTTGGCAAAGTAATGTCTCTACTTTTGAATATGCTTTCTAGGTTGGTCATAACTTTTCTTCCAAGGAGTAAACGTCTTGTAATTTCATGGCTGCAATCACCTCTGCAGTGGTTTTGGAACCCCCAAAAATAAAGTCTGACATTGTTTCCGCTGTTTCCCCATCTATTTCCCATGAAGTGATGGGACCAGATGCCATGATCTTTACTTGCTTACTATCTGTCTATAACCCCGTAGAATCTTATTTCCATACAAACAACAACAACAACAACAAAAACAAAAAAGACCTTGTTTCTCATGTTTAACTTTGCATGCATAGCTCCCATAACTCTCTGGCCTACTGTAGACAGAGAATACTATTTGGTCGATAAATTAAAAAGTCAAAATTTCCTAAAGTGAATTGATCATGAGGACTTTTTTTTTTTTTGCCAGGAACAAATGTTAACACTATGTGATAACAATGAGGGCAAAAAAAAAAAAAAAAAAAACAACCCTATGGAAACGGCACCTATTTAGTTCTTCAAGGTGTTCCCTTGTGTTTAAACACTGTATCAAACTCCTCAATGATTGAGTTGCTTGTTTATCCTCTAAGTATCTTTCACCCAAGTGGCACTTCTTTTGAAATGCAACCATTTGAATTCCATTTCTTGAGCCTATTACATCCTACTTTTCATGATGTCCATGAAAGGTAAAATATCTTCAGAAAACAGATAATCAGATGACTTTCTCTGACACAAGAGCAATCAAGAGGCTGTAAGTAATCTAGGAAATGGAAATCAACAGAGAACTGAAGAGATGAAAGTGCCCTGACCCCAATTAAAAATAAAAGTTCACAATGTGAACAGAATTTAAAAGAATTCCTATTCTTGCTTAACTTTAATGAGTCACATTTTCGTCTTGTGTAAAATGGAGTAAAACTCTCACTACTAATACTTGTTCCTATAATAAGAGAGTTAAAGTATGCAAATAACCTGTCAAAATGAAACTTCCTTGATGGCACAGTGACTAAGAATCTGTCTGGCAATGCAGGGGACAGAAGTTTGATCCCTGGCTCAGGAAGATCCCACATTTCATGGGGCAAATAAGCCCATGTGCCACAACTACTGAAGCCCATTGACCCTAGCACCCACACACCTAAACTACTGAGCCTGCATTCTGCAACTATGGGCTTCAGCGCTTGCACCAAAGCCCATTCTCTGCAACAAGAGAAGTCGCCACAATGAGAAGTTCATGCACCAAGGCTAGAGAGTAGTCCCCTCTCACCACAGCTAGAGAAAAACCTGCACACAGGAACAAAGGCCCATCTCAGTCAAAAGTAAATTAATTAATTAATAAAAATAAGAATCTGTCAAAATGTTTGTCTCATAGTTGGGCTTCAGCAATAGTTATCTCACTTCCCTCACTTAATGCCTAATATTTTCAATGAATAAAAATTGCAGATTAGGCTAAAGTATCCTTATACTTTGGATAAGGTTGGTAGGTGCCCAATATTCTACTGGAGTAGAGCAGAAAAATAGCTACAGAAAGAATGAAGAGGCTAAGCAAAAGCAGAAATGATGCCCAGTTGAGGTCGTATGTGGTGGTGAAAGGAAAGTCTGATACTGTAAAGAACAATATGCATAGGAACTGGAATGTTAGGTCCATGAAACAAGGCTAATTGGAAGTGGTCAAGCAGGAGATAGCAAGAGTGACATCAACATTTTAGGAATTAGTGGACTAAAACGGACAGGAAAGTGGGAATTTAATTCAGATGGCTATTGTATCTACTACTGTGGGCAAGAATCCCTTAAAAGGAATGGAGTAGCTCTCATAGTCAACAGTAGAGTCCAAAATACAGCACATGGTTGCAATCTCAAAATGAAGGAATAATCTCAGTTTGTTTCCAAGACAAAACATTCAATATCACCGTAATCCAAGTCTATGCCCCAACCTTTAATGCTGAAGAAGCTGAAGTCGAATGATTCTATGAAGACCTACAAGACCTAATAGAACTAACACACACACACACACACACACACACACACACACACACACACACACAAAAGTCCTTTTCATTCTTAGGGGATTGGAATACAAAAGTCAGAAGCTAAGACATACCTGGAGTAACAGGCAAGTTTGTCTTTGAAATGCAAAATGAAGTAGAACAAAGATTAACAAGAGTTTTGTTTTGTTTTGTTTTTTTCAAGAGAATGCACTGGTCTTAGCAAACACACTCTTCCAACAACACAAGAGACTACTGTACACACAGACATCACCAGTGGTCAGTACTGAAATCATATTGATTTGCAGCTGAAGATGGAGAAACTCTATAGAGTCAGCAAAAATAAGATAAGGAGTTGACTGTGGCTCAGATCATCAGCTCCTTATTGCAAAATTTAGGCTGAAATAGAATAAAGTAGGGAAACCACTAGATCATTCAAGTATGGTCTAAATCAAATCCCTATGATTATACAGAGGAGGTGATGAATAGATTCAAGGGACTAGATCTAGTAGACAGGGTGCTTGAAGAACTATGGATGGAGGTTTGTAACACTGTACAGGAAGTGATGACCAAAACTATCCCCAAGAAAAAGAGATGCTAGAAGACAAAGTGCATGTCTGAGGAGGCTTTACAAAAAGTTGAGAAAAGAGTAGAAGTGAAAATAAAAGAATAAAGGGAAGGTTATATACAACTGAATGCAGAGTTCCAGAGAATAGCAAGGAGAGATAAGAAAGTCTTCTTAAGTGACCAATGAAAAGAAATAGGGGAAAACAATGGAATAGAAAAGACTAGAAATCTCTTTAAGAAAATCAGAGTTACCAAGGGAATATTTCACACAAAGATAGGGACAATAAAGGATAAAAAAGGCAGGATGCTCAGAGCTGGTGCACTGGGATGACCCAGAGGGATGGTATAGGGAGGGAGGTGGGAGGAGGGTTTGGGATGGGGAACACATGTACACCCGTGGCAGATTCATGTCAATGTATGGCAAAACCAATACAATACTGTAAAGTAATTAGCCTCCAATTAAAATAAATAAATTTATATTTTTAAAAAAGTGAAAAAAAAAGAAACAGATCTAAAGTGGATTTTAAAAAGCCCAAAAGACTACATATTCTCTAGCAAGAAACATTTTATAAAGAAAATCCAGTCATCTTGACAATTAGACTATTAATTTTTGATAGCATATAATAATTTGAAAAATACTTAAAGATATAATTTTATTTAATGTAGAATAAACAAACCAACTAAAATTAAAACATTAGTGTGATTAACCACACACACACACAAAGGCAAGGATCTAACAGAAGTGGAAGAGTTTAAGAAAAGGTAGCAAGAATACACAGAAGAACTGCACAAAAAACCTCTTACTAACCCAGTTAACCAGGCTTATGGGATCACTCTCCTAGAACCAGACACCCTGGAGTGTGAAGTCAAATGGGCCTTAGGAAATATTACTAAAAACAAAGAGAGTAGAGGTGACGGAATTCCAGTTGTGCTATTTCAAAGCTTAAAAGATGATTCTGTGAAAGTGATTTGCTGGCACTCCTTATGCCAGCAAATTTGGAAAACTCAGCAGTGCCATAGGACTGCAAAGGTCGGTTTTCATTCTGATTACAAAGAAAAGCAATGCCAAAGAGTGTTCAAATTACCATACAAATGCAATCATTTCACATGCCAGTAAGATTATGCCCAAAATCCATCAAGCTAGGCTCAGCAGTTCATGAACTGAGAACTCCCAGGTATAAAAACTAGATTTAGAAAAGGCAGAGGAACCAGAGATCAAACTGCCAACATACACGGGATCATAGAAAAGTCAAGGGAAGTTTAAAAAAAATCTATTTCTGCTTCATTGACTATGCTAAAGCCTTTGACTGTGTGGATCACAACAAACTGTGGAATATTCTTAAACAGATGGAAGATCTCTGTAAGAATATATACCAGATCATCTACTTGCCTCCTAAGAATCTTGTATGCAGGACAAGAAGCAACAGTTAAACCACACATGGAACAAAGGACTGGTTCAAAATTGGGAAAAGAGTACATCAAGCTGTATATTGTCATCCTGTTATTTAATTTATGTGCAGAGTACATCAGGCAAAATTCTGGGCTGGGTGAATCACAAAATGGAATGAGGATTGCCAGAATATCAACAATCTCAGACATGCAAATGATACCACTTTAATGGCAGAAAGTGAAGAGGATCTAAAGAACCAAGACATACAGATGCCTAACAAACACATGAAAAGATGCTCAACATCACTCATTATCAGAGAAATGCAAATCAAAACCACGATGAGGTACCATTTCACACCTGTCAGAATGGCTGTGATCCAAAAGTCTACTAGCAATAAATGCTGGAGAGGGTGTGGAGAGAAGGGAACCCTCTTACACTGTTGGTGGGAATGCAAACTAGTAGAGCCACTATGGAGAACAGTGTGGAGATTCCTTAAAAAACTGGAAATAGAACTGCCTTATGACCCAGCAATCCAACTGCTGGGCATACACACTGAGGAAACCAGAAGGGAAAGAGACACGTGTACCCCAATGTTCATCGCAGCACTGTTTATAATAGCCAGGACATGGAAGCAACCTAGATGCCCATCAGCAGATGAATGGATAAGAAAGCCATGGTACATATACACAATGGAGTATTACTCAGCCATAGAAAGAATACATTTGAATCAGTTCTAATGAGGTGGATGAAACTGGAGCCTATTATACAGAGTGAAGAAAGCCAGAAAGAAAAACACCAATACAGTATACTAACACATATTATGGAATTTAGAAAGATGGCAACAATAACCCTGTATGTGAGACAGCAAAAGAGACACAGATGTATAGAACAGTCTTTTGGACTCTGTGGGAGAGGGAGAGGGTGGGATGATTTGGGAAAATGGCATTGAAACATGTTTAATATCATATATGAAACAAGTCGTCAGTCCAGGTTCGATGCACGATACTGGATTCTTGGGGCTGGTGCACTGGGATGACCCAGAGGGATGGTACGGGGAGGGAGGAGGGAGGAGGGTTCAGGGTGGAACCTGTGTTCAGAGGAACACGTGTATACCTGTGGCAGATTCATGTTGATATATGGAAAAACCAATACAATATTGTAAAGTTAAAAAATTTAAAAAAAGACAAAAAATAAATAAAAAGAACCTCTTGATGAAGGTGAAAGAGGAGAGTGAAAAAGCTGGCTTGAAACTGAACATTCTAAAAATGAAGATCATGGCATTTATTCCTATCACTTCATGGCAACTAGATGGGGGAAATATGCAAACTTTCAGATTTCATTTTCTTGGGCTTCAAAATTGATACAGATGGTGACTGCAGCCAGCAAAATAAAAGACCCTTGCTCCTTGGGAGAATAGCTATATCAAAACTCGACGGTGTTTTAAAAAGCAGAGACATCACTTTGCCAACAAAATTCCATATAGTCAAATCTATGATTTTTTCCAGTAGTCTTGTCTGGGTGTGAGAGCTGGACCATAAAGAAGGCTGAGTGCCAAAGAACTGATGCTTTCAAACTGTGGTGCTGGAGAAGACTCTTGAGAGTCCCTTGCACTGCAAGGAGATCAAACCAGTCAGTCCTAAAGGAAATCAACCCTGAATAGTCACTGAAAGGACTGATGCTGAAGCTGAAGCTCCATTGAATCCAGGTCTCCCCCTTGAAGAATTCTTTACCAGCTGAGACACAAGGGAAGCCCAAGAATACTGGCATGTGTAGCCTTTCCCTTTTCCAGAAGATCTTCCCAATTCAGGAATTGAACTGGGGTCTTCTGCATTGCAGGAAGGTTCTTTACCAATTGAGCTGTCAGGGAAGCCCATACTTTGGCCACCGGATGCAAGGAGCTAATTCACTAGAAAAGCCCCTGACCCTGGGAAACACTCAGGGCAGGAGGAGAAGGGGGCAAGAGAGGATGAGATTGTTGGATGGCATCACTAACTCAGTGGACATGAATTTGAGCAAACTCAGGGAGATAGTAATGGACAGAGAAGCCAGGTGTGCTTCATTTCACAGGGTCACAAAGAGTCGGACATGATTTAAGGAACAACAGCAACAATGCTTATACAACAGATCCACATATTGTATCTCATTGATTCTCATGAAAACATGATTTAATACTATATTTTTTGTTTGTTTAGTTGTTTGTTTTTAATGAATATGAAGTAGTCACATGGCAGTTGATCCTCAGAAGAGATTCTTCATGAATGCAAAGGAACATCTAAACAAGCTTTAAACTTACTCATGATCAAGCAAAATATCATACAGTTTACCCTTTTAACTTCAGTTCTGACACCTTCCAAGTTTTATGTTGACAATTTATAATTTGTGCCTCAATAATCTTCTAAGCCATCCACTGAGCCCCTGGTATAGCTCCTAAGACACAATCATTGCCTAGACTCCCTATTCAAATTCTAAGTTTAGTCTTAGATTAGACACTATATTCACTTAAGCCTTTTCCCATCCTTAAAACTGCATTCCAACTCAGCTATTTAAAATACTAAAACCTGATGCTGTTAAAGTGCTGCACTTAATATGCCAGCAAATTTGGAAAACTCAGCAGTAGTCACAGGACTGGAAAAAGTCAGTTTTCATTCCAATCCCAAAGAAGGGAACTGCCAAAGAATGTTCAAACTACTGTACAATTGTGTTCATTTCACATGTTAGTAAAGTTCATATTAAGAGCTGGTGGTCCAGTAGTGTCTGACTCTTTGCAACCCCATGAACTAGAGCCTACCATGCTCCTCTGTTCATGAAATTCTACAGGCAAGAATATTGGCATGGGTTCCCATTCCCTTCTCCAGGGGATCTTCCAACCCTGGGATTAAACCCAGGTCTCCAGCATTGGCAGAAGGATTCTTTACATCTCAGCCACTAGGAAAGTCTATGCTAACAAGGTACTGATCAAAATACTTCCAGCTAGGCTTCAACAATTTGTGAACTCAGAACTTCCAGGCATTCAAGCTGAATTTAGAAAAGGCAGAGGAATCAGAGATCAAATCGACAACATCAGTTGAATCATAGAAAAAGTAAGCAAAAAATTGAAAAAATAAATCTACTTATGTTTCATTGACTATGCTAAATACATGATTGTGTGGATCACAACAAACTGGTAAATTCTGAAAGAAATGAGAATCCCAGAGTACTTTACCTATCTCCTGAGAAATCTGTACACAGGTCGAGAAGCAACAGTTACAACTGGAGATGGTTCTAAAGTGGGAAAAGAGCCATTCAAGGTTGTATATTGTCATGCTGCTTATTGAACTTCTGTGCAGAGTACATTATATGAAATGCTGGGATGGATGAATCACAAGCTGGAATCAAGATTTTCAGGGGAGATATCAACAACCACAGATCTGCAGATAATACCACTCTAATGGCAGAAAGTGAAAAGGAACTAAAGAGCCTCTTTAAGAGGGTGAAAGCAAAGAGTGGAAAAAGCTGGCTTAACATTAAACATTCAAAAGAGTAAGAGCATAGCCTCTGGTCCCATTACTTCATGGAAAATACATGGGGAAAATGTGGAAATGGTCAGAGTTTATTTTCTTGGGTTTCAAAATCACTGTAGCAGTGGTGTTATGCAGCCATAATGACTGATAATGGTGATTGCAGCCATGAAATTAAAAGACGCTTGCTCCTTGGAAGAAAAGCTATGACAAATCTAGACAGTGTATTAAAAATCAGAGACATCACATTGCTGACAAAGGTCCATATAGTGAAAACTATGTTTTTTCCAGCAGTCACGTATGGATGTGAGATTTCAACCATATAGAAGACTGAGTGCTGAAGAATTGACACTTTTAAACTGTACTGTTGGAGAAAACTCTTGAGAGTCCTTTGGACTGCAAAGACATCAAACCAGTCAGTCCTAAAGGGGGAAATCAATCCTGAATATTCATTGGAAGGATTGATGATGAAGCTGAAGCCCCAATAATTTGGCCATCTGATGTGAAAAGCCAACTCATTAGAAAAGACTCTGATATTGCGAAAGTTTGAGGGAAGGAGGAGACAGGGACGACAGAGGATGAGATGGTAGGATGGTATCACTGACTCAATGTACATGAGTTTGAACAAACTTTGGGAGATAGTGAAGGACAGAGAAATCTGTCATGCTGCAGCACATGGGGTCACAAAGAATCAGACATAACTTAGGAACAACATCTGAATTACTCTCATCTATTAGTCACAAGACAGAACGAATTAAGTGCTAATTATATCATTTTCTAGGCTTAGATATTGTGAGAAAAGTTCTGTTTCTAATGAATGGGAGACAACCCTGCATAACTCTGTAAACACAAGCACCCCTGTACCATGCTCAGACATTACTAAATGTCCAGATTATTGACAAAATAGTTTCAGTTAATCACTATATTTGAGAAAGTGACATTCATTGAGAAGGAATATGTGTTGGAGTGCTCTAGCCAGAGAATCTTAGACTCATAAAGACATTAATAATGTAGAATAAGGTATTCTACATTACCTTATTGCATTATATCTTTGTGCATTTTTCACCTGCATAAAAGAGCACTGTAGGTTTCCCCAATTTTCAGAAAGTTCACCTTAGACAATTGGTTTTCACAAAGACCAACATTTGTACTTGTTTGCACTAATGGAAATAAATCTAAAGGGGATTTTTATTTTATAAAAAGAAATCCATTATCATACTAAAATTGGTATGTTTCTACAATATTTTTTCATCTTTTATTGAAGTATAGTTAATTTACAATGCTATGTTACTTTCAGGTGTACACTAAAGTGGTAATGTGGTTCATATATATATATATATTTTATATATATATATATATTTTATATATATATGAATATATATATATAGAATCTGAGAAAGAACACATATGTGTGTGATTGAGTATGTGTGTTCTTTATTGGATCATTTTCCATTATAAGTTACCATTACTATAGCAATGCTGGTTGTTTGTAAAAGTAATGTGGCATACCTTGAACTTTCACAAAAAGAAAAAGAAAAGAAAAAAAAAAAAACAGAAAGTTGTACTGCTGAAGTATATAATGCTACATGTGAGAGAAGCCTGAAACAAGTTGGACACCATTTTCTTGAAGGACAAAGTGAATCATTAAGACTGCAGTCAATTTTCTTATCTATAGATCCAAGTATGCTATAGACAATCATGTTTCATTTGTAAGAAACTAAGACTGAGTTTTTATGTCCTAGATTGGAAGTTTGTATGGAAGCTGTTGGCTTCCCAGTGGCCCAGTGGTAAAGAATCCTCCTGCCAAGCCAAAGATGTGGGTTCAGTCCCTGGGTTGGGAAGATCCCCTGAAGAAGGATATGGCAACCCACTCCAGTATTCTAGCCTGGGAAATCCCATGGACAGAGGAGCCTGGTGGGCTGCAGTCCACAGGGCCACAAAGAGTCAGACATGACTCAGGGACCAAACAGCAGCAGCCAAGGAAGTTGAATTCCAGTGTAATAGCTCCTGACCCACTTTATGGAGGAAAAACATGTGATGTGAGGCAAGTAAATTACTAAATCTCTCATCTTCAATTTGCTTCCTTGTTAAATGGAGATAATGATAATAATAACTATAGTGATAATGGAACCACTAGTTTAGTACATGTATAAGTCAACTGAAGTGAATGTGCCTGATAGATAAGAGGTTCTTTCATGTAAATATGTGTATCAGACCTAAAAGAGCTACAACTTTGGAACTAAACCATAAATTTTGGTCTTGATATTAGTGAAAGATGCTTAACCTTTTTAAAAATGGTTCTTCAAGTCTTGATCTGGAAAATGGAAATATTTTCTTTATATTCAAGAAAATCTGTGAACCATAGGCTTATTGAAGAAAATAGAGTAAATTAAGAGTAACTTCAAAATTTCTTCTGCACTTTTTGTTTTAATAATTTTAGACTATGAATTATTATTTCTTCCTTTTGTGGTTGTCACTCATTTTGCTTTGGGTAAATTCATTGTGCAAATAAAAATTCAGGTGTTATTCCTTCTCTCAACTGTCTCTCCACTGTGTACCTACCTAAGAATTTCTATCCTTTGTTTTTGTTACCACAGGCTAAGCAAAAATAGGAGTTCTGCCATCATAGTCCTATGACAATGCGCATTTCATCCAAAGACATATATGAAGAACTTGGTAAAGTACCAGTGAGGCTCTGGAAAAACACATATTCTACAGTCACCAAATTGGGTGTTTATAGCTATTCTTTCCATTGCCAATTCTGAAGGTATGAACATGAACGCTGAAACACTGGGAAAGTACATTAAAGATATCAATATTAAATAAACAGCAATTGCTAGTTTCTGGGTCTTTTTTCTTTATTGTTTTTGTTAGTGACATGGAAATTTTCTTAGATGGCATTCAAACTTTACAACAGGTATAACCCTTCCTAAGTATTTAACTCATCACTTTCTAGGCACTATGAATAGCCTAAGTTACTCTCCTTGTCAACAAAACTTTCACTGCATTTTTCACCTCTGCATTTCTAACTGTGTAAATGATAGGATTTAACATAGGAGTGAGAATTGCAAAGAACACAGACACCCACTTGTCCACAGGGTAAGTGGTCACAGGATGCATGTAGGTGAATGTACAAGGGGCGAAAGAGAGCACCACTACTGTAAAGTGGGAGCCACATGTAGAGAGGGCCTTGAGCCTTCCTTCAGAGCCATGGGATTTCAGGGAGCTCAGGATTACTGTGTAGGAGATGAGGAGCAGGAAAAAATGAGCAAGCACATGGCCCCAGTGTTAGCTGCTACCATGATTCCAAGCGTGTAGGTGTGGCTGACGGATAGTTTTAACAGTGAGAAGAAATTACACATAAAGTGGTCAATAAGATTTGAGGCACATAAGGTCAAGTCCATGGTGAAAAGAACCTACACGGTGGCATGCAGGATCCCCCCAGTCCAGGCCACCACCACCAGGAGCTGGCAGACCCCCTGTCGAATAATGGTTGTGTAGTGCAGAGGCTTGCAGATGGCCATGTAGCAGTCATAGGACATGACAGTGAGGATGGTGGGTCACTGATGCTCTCAGGAAGTGCTCCATAAAGAGCTGAGTCAGGCAGCCATCCCAGGAGATGGTTCTCCTCCAGTGCAGCAGGTCATAAGGGTGGTGTCATCTACATGTCTGATGTTTATGATATTTCTCCCAGAAATCTTGATTCCAGCTTGTGCTTCATCCATCTCAGCATTTGGCATGATGTACTCTGCATATAAGTTAAATAAGCAGGGTGACAATATACAGCCTTGACCTACTTCTTTCCCAATTTGGAACCAGTTCTTTGTTCCATTTCCAATTCTAACTGTTGCTTCTTACCTGCATACAGATTTCTCAGGATGCAGGTAAGGTGGTTTGGTGTTTCTATTTCTTTAAGAATTTTCCAGTTTACTGTGATACACACAGTCAAAGGCTTTAGTGTAGTCAATGAAGCAAGAGTAGATGTTTTTCTGAAATTCTTTGGAAACTAACCATATGCTTTTTTTGTTGCAATTTATAAAAGGTGTTTACTCTTCCTGTTTCAAATGGTTCCTCAAATCTTGCTATGAAGATGAAAACATTTCTATTATATTCAAGAAAAATGTGAACCTTGAGGATATTTAAGAAAATAAAAGACAATTAAAGTTAATTTAAAAATCCCTGTATAATGTTTGTGCCAAAAAAAAAAATAATTGTAGATAGATTGTGAATTATTCCTCCTACTGTGAGTGTCTCTCTTTTGACTTTGATGATTTCATAGTGCAGAAAAAAATTCATCTGTGATTCCCTTATTCAATTGCCCCTTCCCTTGGTATTTATCAAACAATTTTTATCCCTTATTTGTTTTACCACAAGCTAAACAAAACTAGAAAAAGTTCAGAGATCAATGGTCTATAGAAAAGTCAATTTTATCCAAGTAAGATAAATTTACTGGAAAATTCAGTAAAGTAGTAGTAACAGTGGAGAATAATAAACTCTACAAACATAAAACTAGTGGTTTACATTTTCTTTATTATTTATCTTGTGGCTATGAACATTAATATTGAAGTCTATGTGTGTGTGTGTGTTAGTCTCTAGAAACTATATTAAAATTTACAAAAATGCCTAAGATATGTCTGCTGTTGCTGCTAAGTCAAGTCAGTCGTGTCTGATTCTGTGCAACCCCATAGACGCCAGCCCACCAGGCTCCTCCATCCCAGGGATTCTCCAGGCAAGAACACTGGAGTGGGTTACCATTTCCTTCTCCAATGCATGAAAGTGAAAAGGGAAAGTGAAGTCACCCAGTCGTGTCCGACTCTTAGCGGTCCCATGGACTGCAGCCTACCAGGCTCCTCCTTCCACGGGAGTTTCCAGGCAACAGTACTGGAGTGGGTTGCCAGTGCCTTCTCCAAAGATATGTCTCAGTTCAGTTCAGTTCAGTCTCTCAGTCGTGTCCGACTCTTTGCGACCCCATGAATCGCAGCACACCAGGCCTCCCTGGCCATCACCAACTCCCGGAGTTCATTCAGACTCACATCCATCGACTCAGTGATGCCATCCAGCCATCTCGTCCTCTGTCGTCCCCTTCTCTTCCTGCCTCCAATCCCTCCCAGCATCAGAGTCTTTTTGCATGAAGTGGCCAAAGTACTGGAATTTCAGCTTTAGCATCGTTCATTCCAAAGAACACCCAGGGCTGATCTCCTTCAGAATGGACTGGTTGGATCTCCTTGCAGTCCAAGGGACTCTCAAGAGTCTTCTCCAACACCACAGTTCAAAGGCATTAATTCTTTGGCGCTCAGCTTTCTTCACAGTCCAACTCTCACATCCATACATGACCACTGGAAAAGCAAAGCCTTGACTAGAAGGACCTTGTTGGCAAAGTAATGTCTCTGCTTTTCAATATGCTATCTAGGTTGGTCATAAGTTTTCTTCCAAGGAGTAAACGTCTTAATTTTATGGCTGCAGTCACCATCTGCAGTGATTTTGGAGCCCATAAAAAAATAAAGTCTGACTCTGTTTCCACTGTTTCCCCATCTATTTCCCGTGAAGTGATGGGACCAGATGTCATGATCTTTGTTTTCTGAATGTTGAGTTTTAAGCCAACTTTTTCACTCTTCTCTTTCATTTTCATCAAGAGGCCTTTTAGTTCCTCTTCACTTCCTGCATCTAGACAATACTAAATTATCAACAAATGTTAGTTTTAGAGCCTTTTTTTCTGTCAGTGTTCTGCAAAGTATTTTAGTTTCTATCACAATTTACAATAGGTTCAAGGATATCAATGCATATAAATCATCCTCTAATTGGCATCATGAACAGCTACATTACTGTCCTCTTCAACAAACTCCTCACAGCATTTTTCACCTCTGTTTCTCACTGTGTAAATGATAGGATTTAACGTGGGAGTGAGGATTGCAAAGAACACACTCACCAACTTGTCTTCAGGGTAACTGATCACTGGATGGGTATAGGTGAAAATACAAGGGATAAAATAGAGCACCACTACTGTAAAGTGGGAGCCACATGGGAGGGCCTTGTGCCATCCTTCAGCTCCTTGGGATTTCAGGGAGCTCAGGATGACTATGTAGGAGATGAGCAGCATTAAAAACATAAGTAAGCACATGCCCCCACTGTTAGTGGCCACCACCATTCCCAGCCTGTAAGTGTTGCTGCAGGCAATTTCCAACAGTGAAAAGAAATCACATATGAAGTGATTAATGATATTGGGTCCACAGAAGGTCAAGTCCACAGTGAATAACATCTGCACGGTGGCATGCAGGATCCCCCCAGTCCAGGCCACCACCACCAGGTGCTGGCAGAGCCTCTATCTCATGATGGCCGTGTAGTGCAGAGGCTTGCAGATGTCCATGTAGCGGTCAGAGGCCATGGACATGATGAGGATGATGACCTCTGATGCTGCCAGAAAGTGCTCCAGAAAGGGTTGAGTCAGGCATCCAGCCCAGGAGATGGTTCTCCTCTGGTACAGCAGGTCAATGATCATTTTGGGGGTGGTGACAGAGCTGAAGATGCCATCTATGAAGGACAAGTGAGTGAGAAAGAAGTACATGGGGACAGAAAGTGTGGGGCTGAGGGAGATGGTGATGACAATGAACAGATTGGCGAGCACAGTGAACAGGAAAATGAACAAAAAGACAACAAGGAGTATTTTCTGCAAGGGTGGATTCTATGTGAGTCCCAAGAGAACAAATTCAGTCACATTGTTGGGAGCCATGAGATTCATTTATGAACTCCCACCTTCCTGGGGCCTGAATTGCCTACAAAGATATAAAGAATGATACTTGTTAATTAGGAAAGAGTTGTCTGAATGTCTTAGAACAAAAACAGAGCAGTTGCGGTGAATGTGGAGCATGTCCTTGATACTTCTGCCCCGTAGTTGCTTTAATGTTATTATTTTTTTAATTCTTCCTCCATGATGCTTTTTACCTCTTCAGACATCTAGTCTCTCTCGCCTGTAAACACCTATCAGTCAACTTTTAATTTACTGAGAAAACATTGGGCTATGGGATCTGGATTCTTCTCCTGGCTCCAATTCCACATGAGTCTGACAAGTCATCTTAGTGCTCCATACTTCTGAGCCTTCCTTTTAGTCAATTTACAAATTGCAATTCTCAGATTCATCCTGTAAGCCTACAGTTACCCCTCAGATGTAAGAGTTACTCCCTCTTCCATTAGAATTTGCATCTGAACTCTCAGCTCTTACTGTGGAAAGACATCATCAATAAATATCTGTCATAAGCAGGCATGTTAAAGATTTTATATATATATATATATATATATATGTATGTATGTGTGTGTGTGTGTGTGTGTGTGTGTGTGTATACATATATAAAAGTCTTTGGCAACACATCCTCTCTGGTACCTATCAGAACACATATAGCATTCAACTGTGTTTCCTCACTTATCATAGTACCTGGCATAATATCTGTAATGCATGAAACCTATTAGATGATGATTAAATGCTTGGTGAATTGCCATTTCCATGGATAAGTATACAACTGCTTGTCCTACCCATAAACTTGGGAGAAATTTAAGTGTTCTCATTCTCCTGTTCTGTTTATCATTACTTGATGAGAAACAAGCTTTTGAAAGGAAGCTGCATTCCAATTTAGTAATTTCTGATACTCTTTCTGGGGTGAATGTGAAAATATTCTTGCCTCTAAGAAAGAGAATTTTACTGAGTCATTTTACTTTCAAGATGATTATGGCATTTATTAATTGATTTTTTTATTCTTTAAAATTTTGATCCACATACAATTTAACATTTTTATATTGTTGTAAAAATATAAAGTAAAGTACAGATTCAGTAGACATGGATAAAAAAACTCTTTCATAGGTGTTCAATACATAAGGATCTGTTAGGGAAAAGAAATCCTTATTTTCAAAGTTTTAAAATGAAAATTTCAATGTGGAGAACTAACTGAAATAGCTTGCCAGGTAAGATAAAGAGATAGATAATGCACTATACATATATACACAGACTAACACAAGTATATCAAATCTGTTGCATACTGGTAAATACTTATTCCAAGTTAATTCATTCAACAAATACCCTCTGAGCCACTAGGGAAGTCCCCAACAATATTTATTGGATACTTAATCTGTATTTTAATGTATGTATGTTTACACAGAGTGATAAAAAGAATCCATGTTAATTGCTCTTAACGCCTGATATTTTATTACCAAACAACAGCAGCTCATCCCACCATGATAGGAATGCTTTTCCCACTCCTTTATGTTTTTGCCAAATACATTCCTATGCCTTCCTCTCCAGTCTTTCCATACTAGCTATCATTCCTGTTTCCAGGATACTGCATTACTAATAGAATGAAAAACTGGGGATATACATTTCCCAAAAAAAGAGAAGAGAAACCATAAACATAATACAATGTATTCTGAAAAAAAAATTATTTCCCTTTCAAGGATAAAGAATCTTGTTTTTAAATTATCCAAAATAAAAATTTTATACTTATGTGGAAACAAACTGCTGCAGCTTCATTGTATTCTCTTATTTTGAATTGGGATCCCAGAAATGATCAGAAAAGATAATAGTGTATCAATACATAGAGCAGAATGAGACATAGTTATGTCTAATTAAGTGTTTTAGAAATAACTCTGAAGAAATAGAAATTACTTTTTCATTTTTCTTTGGCTCCACAATATTCTTCCTAGGAATAAATTCTAAAGGAAAATATTTTAGAAATGGAAAATTCATTATTTACAACTGTTAAGAGCTGTGAAAAATTTAGCTGTATTAATGAAATGATTATTTTTGGGTGTTTTAAAAAGTTGTGCAACATCTTAGGAAAATTCTAATGTTGTATAATTAAGAGGGAAAATTTTGGATGCAAAGTTGAAATACAAAATTATTCTAAATAATTATTTTTTTAACTAATATAAATATGTATCACTGAGAAAAATACACACTTTTACTTCTAAGTTGGTAGCATTGTAGTTGAGTCTAACATTCTGGATGCTTACTGAAGAAAGGATTTAAATCTCATATCAGTGAGGATGAGGGATGATTATATAATTTGTAAGATCATTTAAACTTGAGGGTCTATGATTACATGATTTCATTAAAAAAAAAAAAAAAATCTCACCTATGAACGTGTCTGACATAGGTCCATGACCAGGGCTTCAGGCAACTGTTAGTTCACCAAAAATGAGATAAGTTGTAAAGTTAAAAATGTCAACTAGCTCAGCTACAGAAAGTGTCTTTATTGATTTATAAACAGTGTCTTTGCATAAGATCTTCCTCTTGAGTCTTAAAGGTGTCATACACATCCTGTTTGTAGGCAAAATTTGTAGTTTCTTAACTGTGGCTAATTGGACCCCAAGGGTATTTCACCATCATTAACAAATCTAGCCAGCAACTCAATTATTTCACTTAACTGAACTTTAGAAGATAACTTTTATAGCACTCATCTTTAATTTTAATCTCCTCCTTAGGTTTCCGTTCAGTTCAGTTCAGTCACTCAGTCGTGTTTGATTCTTTGCAACCCCATGAATCGCAGCACTCCAGGCCTCCCTGGCCATCACCAACTTCCGGAGTTCACTCAGACTCACATCCATCCAGTCAGTGATGCCATCCAGCCATCTCATCCTCTGTCATCCTCTTCTCTTCCTGCCTCCAATCCCTCCAAGCATCAGAGTCTTTTCCAATGAGTTAACTCTTCGCATGAGGTGGCCAAAGTACTGGAGTTTAAGCTTTAGCATCATTCCTTCCAAAGAACACCCAGGGCTGATCTCCTTCAGAATGGACTGGTTGGATCTCCTTGCAGTCCAAGGGACTCTCAACAGTCTTCTCCAACACCACAGTTCAAAAGCATCAATTCTTTGGCACTCAGCCTTCTTCACAGTCCAACTCTCACATCATACATGACCACTGGAAAAACCATAGCCTTAACTAGATGGACCTTTGTTGGCAAAGTAAGGTCTCTGCTTTTGAATATGCTATCTAGGTTGGTCATAACTTTTCTTCCAAGGAGTAAGCGTCTTTTAATTTCATGGCTTCAGTCGCCATCTGCAGTGATTTTGGAGCCCCCCAAAATAAAGTCTGACACTGTTTCCACTGTTTCCCCATCTATTTCCCATGAAGTGGTGGGACCAGATGCCATGATCTTTGTTTTCTGAATGTTGAGTTTTAAACTAACTTTTTCACTCTATTCTTTCACCTTCATGAAGAGGCTTTTGAGTTCCTCTTCACTTTCTGCCATAAAGGTGGTGTCATCTGCATATCTGAGGTTATTGATATTTCTCCCAGCAATCTTGATTCCAGCTTGTGCTTCTTCCAGCACAGCATTTCTCATGATGTACTCTGCATATAAGTTAAATAAGCAGGGTGACAATATACAGCCTTGACATACTCCTTTTCCTATTTGGAACCTGTTGTTCCATATCCAGTTCTAACTGTTGCTTCCTGACCTGCATACAAATTTCTCAAGAGGCAAGTCAGGTGCTCTGGTATTCCCATCTCTTTCACAATTTTCCACAGTTTATTGTGATCCACACAGTCAAAGGCTTTGGCATAGTCAATACAGCAGAAATAGATGTTTTTCTGGAACTCTCTTGCTTTTTTGATGATCCAGTGGATGTTGGCAATTTGATCTCTGGTTCCTCTACCTTTTCTAAAACCAGCTTAACAATTGTAAATTCATGGTTCACATATTGCTGAAGCCTGGCTTAGAGAATTCTGAGCATTACTTTACTAGTGTGTGAGATGAGTGCAACTGTGTGGTAGTTTGAGCATTCTTTGGCATTGCCTTTCTTTGGCATTGGAATAAAAACTGACTTTTTCCAGTCCTGTGGCCACTGCTGAGTTTTCCAGATTTGCTGGCATATCGAGTGCAGCACTATCACAGCATCATCTTTCAGGATTTGAAATAGCTCAACTGGAATTCTGTCACCTCCACTAGCTTTGTTCATAGCGATACTTTCTAAGGCCCACTTGATTTCACACTCCAGGATGTCTGGCTCTAGGTCAGTGATCACACCACAGTGATTATCTGGCTTGTGAAGATCTTTTTTGTACAGTTCTTCTGTGTATTCTTGCCACCTCTTCTTAATATCTTCTGCTTCTGTTAGGTCCATACCATTTCTGTCCTTTATTGAGCCCATCTTTGCATGAAATATTCCCTTGGTATCTCTAATTTTCTTCAAGAGATCTCTAGTCTTTCCCATTCTGTTGTTTTCCTCTATGTCTTTGCATTGATTGCTGAAGAAGGCTTTCTTATCTCTTCTTGCTATTCTTTGAAGCTCTGCATTCAGATGCTTATATCTTTCCTTTTCTCCTTTGCTTTTCACTTCTCTTCTTTTCACAGCTATTTGTGAGGTCTCCCCAGACAGCCATTTTGCTTTTATGCATTTCTTTTCCATGGGGATGGTCTTGATCCCTGTCTCCTGTACAGTGTCACCAACCTCAGTCCATAGTTCATCAGGCACTCTATCTATCAAATCTAGGCCTTAAATCTATTTCTCACTTTCACTGTATAATCATAAGGGATTTGATTTAGGTTATACCTGAATGATCTAGTGGTTTTCCCTACTTTCTTCAATTTCAGTCTGAATTTGGCAATAAGGAGTTCATGATCTGAGCCACAGTCAGCTCCCGGTCTTGTTTTTGTTGACTGTATAGAGGTTCTCCATCTTTGGCTGCAAAGAATATAATCAATCTGATTTTGGTGTTGACCATCTGGTGATGTCCATGTGTAGAGTCTTCTCTTGTGTTTTGGAAGAGGGTGTTTGCTATGACCAGTGAATATTCTTGGCAAAACTCTATTAGTCTTTGCCCTGCTTCATTCTGTATTCCAAGGCCAAATTTGCGTGTTACTCCAGGTGTTTCTTGACTTCCTACTTTTGCATTCTAGTCCCCTATAATGAAAAGAACATCTTTTTTTGGGTGTTAGTTCTAAAAGGTCTTGTCTATGACATATAGACACATTTGTATTTTGATAGAATGCTTCATTTTTGAAAAGATCCAAAATTAATTGACAGCAGTCTTACAAGTGAGGTAAGTTTCTTAGGTGAGAAATACTTTGATCAACTATGAAATAATAACTTTGGCTTTGTTTCTATATATCCCTTATGAATGATCTATTAAACCAGTTTTCAAAGAGGATTCCAGATTCAAGGAACCTAAGTATAAAGCCAACTCTGTAGTAGTGAAATTGTTCTACAAATATGTTTTATTGTGTGTCTTTGAAAAAAAAAACTGCATTTAATTGTTACTAAGAATTGTTAACATGTTTCACTTCCTATGGCATATAATTACAACTATTTTTATATCATACAGTAATCAAATATTAGCCCTAAGGAATCCTGTGTAAAGTAAAAATCACAGGATGTGGAATAAAAGTATTTGGATTAAGAGCTGATTTATATATTCTATGACCTAAAGATTTAAGCTTTCAGATCCCCAGTTTTTTTCCTCTCAAATGAAAGCTCTAAATTTCAATTTATAATTCTGTTGAGAACCATTTGAGAACAGTTTAAAATTTTCACATTAGTTTAAATACTAAATTAAATTTGTATAATAACTGAAAACTTTTATCAAAAGAACAAGAAATCAAATATAATTTTAAATATTAGATATATTAAGTATGTGTCAAAGGAGTATTGGGACATATCTTCTTTCTGTTTTATATTCTGTACCATTCTAGATACCAGTAGGCCAAAGAGTTTTCTGAGTACCAATTGCTTTTACATGCATGTAAATCATATCAGAGTGTAATTAGAAAGGTAAATTTTCAATCACTAAAAATCAAGAGACTTGGTTCTGATGAAATTCTGTCTTTTCTCTGATATCTTTTGAAATAGTTGAAATACTGTCAAATTTGAATTTACACATATTGAGGTCTGAGTACTAGTTCTGTCTCTGATATTGGTTGGTTTATTTAACTTTCTTGAAGTTCATTGTTCTCCATCTGTGAAATGGGAATAATTGTAATAATACCTTGCACAAGTGTATAAGTGTCAGGTTAGAGGTATAAGAAGGGCTTTTGTAAAAGTCAAGATAGAAATAAAATATTCATGTTGAGTCATTTATTTTCTGAAGTTGCATTCCTGTTTAATAGCATTCTAATGGCATTTTTGACCTCTGTATTCCTTGCTGTGTAGATAACAGGGTTTAACATGGGGGTAATAAGAGTATAGAATACTGCTATAGCTTTATCCATGGGAAAGGTAGCTACTGGTCGCAGATACATAAATATACAGGACACAAAGAAGAAGACAATAACTGTGATGTGGGAGCTACAGGTAGATAGGGCTCTTTTCCTCCCTGCAGAGCTGTGAGTCCTCATGGAGCAAAGGATGAACACATAGGATACCAACAACATTACAAAAGTAATCATAGGGATTACCCCACCATTGACAGCAACCAAGAGACCAGCAAGGAAAGTGTCAGTGCAGGCAAGTTGTATCAAGGGGAATATATCACACGTGAAGTGATCCATTATGTTGGGACCACAGAACGGGAGCCTGAAAGTGACTAGGATCTGTCCAATTGAGTGGAGAAAACCCATTGTCCAAGAAACCCCCACCAGGAGGCAGCATGTGCGGTGATCCATGATGGTCACATAGTGCAGGGGTCTGCAGATGGCCACATAGCGGTCAAAGGCCATGACCATAAGGAGGACAATCTCTGAAGCTCCCAAGATATGTTCAATGAAGAGCTGTATCATGCAGGCACTGAAGGAGACAGACTTTGATTCAAAGAGCAAATCGGCTAGGAATTATGAATGAGGAATAGCAGGCATCTGTGAAGGACAAGAAGGCCAGGAAGAAATACATCGGGGAGTCCAAAGTCTGGCTGCAGATTATAGTAACCACAATGAACAGGTTGCCAGTGACAGTCACAATGTAAGTGATAAGTAACAGCAAAAATAGAATTCTCTGCATCTGAGGATTCTGTGTAAGTCCCATTAGAATGAATTCAGTTACATTCATCGTTTTCTTTTATTGTAATTCTGAAGATGAATTTAGAAGTGGAGAATTAACCTGCAAAAACAACATTATCCATAGCAATGTGATGAAAAGTTAACATTTTAGGCTTTCAGGTAAGTCCAAAATGCTTTAATAATAGAAGCTTTTTTTTTTTTTTTCCCCATAGTGCAGGAGAAGAAACATGTTACATTTTCTGTTTTATAATGAAAGTAACATTTTGAAGCTGTTTAATTTACTTTATTACAAGGATGCTCAAAACCTTCTTGCACACCTTCTGACAAGTGGTCCTTGAGTTTTTGTTGGAGGACATCCAGGCAGAGGGAGCTACCAGGCATTAAATATTATTGCTTCTCAGTCAATAAGGAAAGTTAAAAATATTATTAAATGTTAAAAATATACTGGTACAATTATTGGTTCTGGTTCTGTACACTGATGATACATAGATTAAATATAATATATCCCCTCTTTCATTTAAAACCACTTCCATTAATCTAAAATAAAGTGTCTGCATTTGTCTCTTCACCTCTTCACCGCCATTACTTGGTTCAGTGTCTGATACACGGGTGTTCCACAAAAGTAAGTGAATAAATGCATTGGAAGACTCTCATCTGGCTTTTGTTTTGTGTTTTCTTTGGTCAAGCCAACTGCAAAAATAGTACCTACTGTCTTAACAACAACAACAACAAAACTGAAAAACGGTTGGAATGATAAACTCCTTTCACCCAGTGAGACCTCTCACTCTCTCCACCCTGAGCAGTTTTCTTCCCTCGTCTGCACTAACCATCTCCCCTACCTTCTGGCCAAGAAGCGCAGAGGAGAATAAAAGAAGAAATGTCATGGTGTTCACTGTCTGGGTTCCCAATTGCGGTTTGTCAACGCTGGGTGACTTTAACCAAGGCTGCATACATTTGGATGGACCTTCTGGGTTCCTGAGATCTCTGTCTTCCATGCTCTCCAGGTCCTATTATAGTGATGCTTCTTGCTATTACTAGTCCAGGTGGTACTTTATCATCTTATTAATTTTCCTCAACTCCCTCCATACCTTGAAAAGTCAATATGTTCAACTTGTTTTAATCTCCCATTTTATGTATGTTGTTTCTTGTTAAACTCCAAAGGATGTGGAAATTTTATGTTTTTTTAAGTGCAAAAATATGTGTGAAACATTTTTCTCTGTATAAATCTGTTTTATTCATAAGGCATCAGTCCCTGTTTTATATAAAGCTGATAAATAAATTTAACTTTTTCAGAAAATACATTGTGAAAGACTGCTGCTGCTGCTAAGTTGCTTCAGTCATGTCTGACTCTGTGCGACCCCATAGACGGCAGCCCACCAGGTTCCCCCGTCCCTGGGATTCTCCAGGCAAGAACACTGGAGTGGGTTGTCATTTCCTTCTCCAACCCACGAAAGTGAAAAGTGAAAGTGAAGTGTGAAAGACTAATATGTAACAAAAATAAAAATGTGTGTGTTATCAGTAGCATTCTCTTTGGAATCATAATTATATGGGATTGTATCTTTTACTGACTGTAAGTTATTTTACAGTTATTAAGGTAACAGACAACTGACAAGAATGGAAGTAATTATTTTCCATAGATATACAAATATTGTCAGATGCAAGTTTGATTGATTTCCCTGATCATTAGAGATCAAACAAATCTTGCATTTATTTATAAAGTCATTACATATCTCTGATTGAGCAATGTTCAAAATGGTATGCTGAATTTTCCTTTTGACTGTGGTTATATCCTACTAATTCTCTCATTACTCAATGAGCTAAATAAAATTTCTGTTATGTGTTCTTTTCGTGTTTTATGAAACACTGATTTCACTTTTCAAAAAAGTCTTTTTCCTCTGGATATTATAATGAGAAATGGAAAATTTTCTGCCATATCAGGAAACAAGGGTGTCACAGCCCTCAGCAATTGCAGCCCTCCAATGTGAGACAGAGAAGGTCAGCTTTCATTCCAATTCCAAAGAAAAGTAATGGCAAATAGTGCTCAAGGTACCATACAGTTGTCCTCATTTCACATGCTAGCAAGGTAACACTCAAAATCCTTCAGGATGGCTTCAGAAGTACGTGAACCAAGAACTTCCAGATATACAAGCTGGATTTAGAAAAGACAGAGGAACTGGAGATCAAATTGCCAACATCTGTTGGATCATAGAGAAAGCAAGGGAATAATCAGAAAAGCATCTACTTCTGTTTTATGGATTACATGAAAGCCTTTGACTGTGTGGATCACAACAAACTGTGGGAAATTCTAGAAGAGATGGGAATACCAGACCATGTGACCTGCCTCCTTAGAAACCTGTATGCAGGTCAAAAAGCAACAGTTAGAACCAGATATGTAAAAATGGACTGGTTCAAAATTGGGAAAGAACTATGAAAAGGCTGTATATTGTCACCCTGCTTATTTAAATTCTATGCAAAGTACATCATATGAAATGCCAGACTGGATGAATCACAAGCTGAAATCAAGATTGCCAGGAGAAATATCAACAACCTCAGATATGCAGATGATAACACTCTAATGGGAGAAAGCAAAGTGAAGAGGAACTAAAAAGCCTCTTGATGAATGTGAAAAAGGAGAGTGATAAAGCTGGCTTAAAACTCAGCATTCCAAAAACTAGGATCATGGCATCCAGTCCCTTCACTTCATGGCAGATAGATGGGGAGAACTGGAAACAGTGGCAGACTTTATTTTCTTTGGCTCCAAAATCACCGTAGTCATTAACTATAGCCACAAAATTAAAAGATGGCTTCTCCTGGAAGACAAGCTGAGACAAACCTAGACAGTGTATTAAAAAACAGAGATATCACTTTATTGACAATGATTCATATAGTCAAAGCCATGGTTTTTCCAGTAGTTGTGTACAGATGTGAGAGTTGGACCATTAAGAAGGCTAAGCAGTGAAAAATTAATGCTTTTTCACAGTGGTGTTGGAGAAGACTCTTGGGAATTTCTTGGACTGCAAGGAGATCAACCTATCAACCCTAAAGGAAGTCAGTCCTTAATATTTATCATAAAGACTGATGCTTAAGCTGAAGCTCTAACACTTTGGCCACCTGATGTGAAGAGCTGACTCAATGGAAAAGCCCCTGATGCTGGGAAAGACTGAGGGTAGAAGGAGAAGGGGACGACAGAGAATGAGATGGTTGGATGGCATCAC
>NW_011485819.1:94027-95336 GCF_000754665.1 Bison bison bison | reverse complement strand
ATATTCCATTGTATATATGTACCCCATCTTTAATTTATTTTCTATCTTGCCTTTTAGCTACCTCTGCAATCCTGAAAGCTGAGCAGACTTTATATTCCGGATACTACGAAATCCCGATCCTAGTAAAGGACAGTTTTAACAGAGCATGCGAATTGCCACAGATCATAGAGTTAAGGGCCTGTGACTGTGACATCAACCACGTGTGCTTGTACTCGGGTATCACAGACGTCAGCACCGGGGATGGGAGCTCTGTCACCAGTGTGTCTGTCACTGACGACCAAACTGAGGCTTCAAATGTTGGTATGGGATCAACAGGGATTGGCATGATCACGATGGGCGTCTTACTGCTGCTTCGTAAGTACTGGATTAAATCCCTCTTTTCAGCAGTTCTTCAAAATAAGAATGTAATCAGGTTCACTGGAATGGCCATTTCTTTTTGGTACCTATGGCAATGTTTGTGGAAATCTGGAAATAAGCAATGGGATTGATATGGGCATGTTACTTGTTCAATAACGGTAAGTAAGAATATTCACTGGAAGGACAAATGCTGAAGCTGAAACTCCAATACTCTGGCCACCTGACGTGAAGAGCCAACTCATTGGAAAAGACCCTGATACTGGGAAAGACTGAGGGTAGAAGGAGAAGGGGACGACAGAGAATGAGATGGTTGGATGGCATCACCAACTCAGTGGATATGAGTCTGAGCAAACACCAGAAGATAGTGAAGGACAGGTAGGCTGGGCATACTGCAGTCCATGGGATCACAAAGAGTCAGACAGGACTGAGAGGCTGAATAACAAGCATGTGAGTACGAGAGCCCTGATGAAATTCTGGAAGAAAAGAATGCCTACCGTTTTAGGACCCTCAGAGGACAAGCCACTCCCTAAGGTAAAAGAAGCTCCTGATGTGAAAACACAGATAACTGGACCCAGATAGCTGAGGTGTGTATCACAGGAGTAATTTCAGTGAATCCAGACTCTTGCACCTTCCCATATATAGGACAGATCTAAATTCCGTAACATATCTTGTTTCTTTAGTTAACAGTAATCTTTTGATGATCCCAACTACCTGCCATTTGTTGCAAAGCTCCTAGAGAGCCTGGCTCCTCCCCTTGCTTCCTCAGAGCAGTTTCTCAGGTCTCTCTGAAACATTGTCTCCTTGGCTGCAGTCCTCATTTAGCCCCAAGTAAAACCTTACTTGGAGAAGGAAATGGCAACCCACTCCAGTGTTCTTGCCTGGAAAATCCCAGGGACAGGGGAGCCTGGTGGGCTGCCATCTATGGGGTCACATAGAGTCAGACACAACTGAA
>NW_011485819.1:89963-93642 GCF_000754665.1 Bison bison bison | reverse complement strand
ATGTATACCTGTGATGGATTCATTTTGATATTTGGCAAAACTAATACAATTATGTAAAGTTTAAAAATAAAATAAAATTAAAAAAAAATAAATTACCTTAAAAAAAAAAAAGAAAATTGTCCTACATTGAGCATTTATTTTTTGTAATCATCACTCATACTTAATTTGAAAATAACTCAGAGATAAATGCATAATTCCTAACTCATAGATAGAAAAGCTGAGAATTGGAATATTTATTTCACTTGTTCAGGATGAGGTAATCAGTAAGTAATAGAATTAAAAGCATGCTTCTGCTGTTTCAGTTCCAAGCTGAATTTAAGAGCTCTCCAAAATCAGAAGCTTCTGGGAAATGTTGGACATGTTTCACCATAAACTGAATAATTATCATGGATTTCATATTATATTATAAATAAGGATTTTGAGAATTCAAGTGTATAGAGACCAGCATTAGGTCCACAAATAAATAAGCAATTAATGAAATATTAGTCATTGAGAATTAGGAGTTTATTAGAAAGTATCTAATTCACTTTTTTCATGTGCTTACAAAGAATCTGAAACCCAGGGCAGGAAAGGGTCATATCTAAAAGTGCATATTTGGATACTATCAGATTAAAGATAAGAATCCAGGTTTTCTAAATGCCAACTTGTTTTATCTATTCCCTATGGGATTAGCCACTATTCTCACTTGAAATAAGGTAGTTTCAACAAAAGACATGGTTTTCTTTGTGTAATTCTTCATGTAATTATTTCAATGAGCTTCATTGTTTCCCAAGTGAGAACTGCCTAGGGAAATAAGAATGTTGAGAGCTCATAACCAAATACATCCTTTGACTCAGTACTGTAAGATTTTCTCATGTAAATAGAAAATACACAAAGTAAGGACTTATTATACAGTGTTTTTTTAAGCTTCCCTTTTCCACACCGGTTTAGCCTGTGTCTTCACTTTGTTCTTAACCCACAAAAGTAAACTAAGTTGTAATAGTAAGACTAGAGAACTTCCTGCATCTGTCAAATATCCTTGGTAGCACAAAAATGCGGTGCTTTTTGCTCATTATTTTGGAAAGATAGATTCATTTCAAATACTTCTATTCAGTTCTCTACACCATCAGGGAACGGATATGGAAGTGCTTGCCCTCTGTAGAATACACATAGCTCACTAGATATGTAGAACTGGCCCACTAGGAGAGCATTGAGTATTCTCTCGCCTTGTAGAAATTAATAAACAGAAAGCCAGTGAAATAGAGTTGGCAGACCAGAAGGCATAGCAGCATAGCAGAGCTCAACAAGAAGAAGAAAGACTCTTTTTCTTCCTGGCAATGTCTCAGCCAATGAAACGTCATGTGTTTTTTATTTACTAGTGCCCCGTCAACTTTGTTTTCCCTTCTATAAAAGCATTTACCTTTCCTTGCCTGTGGGGAAATTGCACGTGGGTACAGGCCCTAAACTGCAATTCTTGCTGATCCCAAATTAACTCGCACTTGCTAGAGAAATATTTGGCATCCTATATGTTTCAGGTCAACAACTATCCATCAGCTTTCTGACCAGTGAAGGATGTGGCAATATGCCACCCAGGACTGGGGGTTAGAATCTATTTCAGGTAATCTCCAGAAAGATTTGAGCATTTCTATTTGCTAGAGTATAGTTACCTTAGTAAATGGTCACAGATCTCTCAGAGAAAGATTAGGTTGAAGATTTGTACCACCTATTTGTGCTGACAGGTATAACTCAAAAATATCAGATAGCTTCTTTAGTCAAAGAATCTCTGGATTGGAAATTATCTATTTCTGGCAATTGGATGAGGAAATATGTTTTTTCTTTTCTAAAATGAAACTTGGTCATTCAATTCAGACCTCTATTGAGTAAAGTCAACCTGTATTTTATCATCACCATCCATTATCAATACCACCATATATTAATTGACTTGGGCTTCCATAACAAAATAATGCAGATTGCATAGCTTAAATACAAGTCATTCATTTTTTCCACAGTTCTTGAGGCTGGATGTCCAAGATTAATGTAACAGCAGGGTGGGTTTCTGGTAAGGCCTCTCTTCCCACTTACAGACAGCCTCCTTCTCACTCCATTCTCTCAGGGCCTTTCCTCTGAGCAAACATGTGGACTCTGGTTTACGTTCCATATCTCACTAGGACACCAGTTCTATTGGATGAGGCTTCACCCTATGATCTCATGGAGTCCTGCCTGTTTCAATTGCCACTGTTCAAGGCTTCCCAGCCTGTATAGGTATATGAGTGAGGAAACTGATTCCATGACTGAAGCCTCAGGCAGTTTCTGACTGCAAGCTTATGAGAGATGTTGAACTTAAGTACCCAACTGAATTAATCAAATTCTTGATCTATCATCATTACCTGAAATAGTAAAGTGATAGTCAGTTTTTTAAAACCACTAAATTTGGGAGTGATTTTTATATGGCAATGGTATCTGAAACACTGCAGTAATTTTAACACTATGCTATTGGTTCATGGATAAATATGTTAATTGAACAAAATAAACAGCTAAGAAATAAAATAGTAGATAAATAGATTTTATATATTTACATCATCATAGTGATATAGAAGGGTAGTCAGAAACAGAATATCGTTCCTAAATCAGATCAAGCTGTTTGTCACTTAAAAAAAAAATCAATACACATAAAACTTGGTAAATAGGAGAGCTGCCTTAAACCACAACGCCAGCAATCTACAGAAATGATGGATTTCATGTTGGCAAAAACCACCTCCAAAGATTCTGCTGAACCATGAACATTTTGAATGGAAGAAGGGAAGAAATCTCAGTTAATTATTGAGATAGAGAGTCAGATTCCTTGACACCCCCCACTGCATGCAGGCTTGTTGACTTCTTGTAGGTGTTACCTTGTTCACAGTTTGGTCACACAGTTTGACTATGAAATTATTGAAAAGGAACCTAGGAAAGAAATCTGATAATCTGTTACTTATTTTTCATTTCTAACTTTTTTGATCTACAGAAAGAACCAACCAGTTAGCCAAGCTGTTGTTATAAGCTAAAATATTTGAAATGTATGCTTGGGCTGAAAATGAGTAAAGCATGGGGTGTTTGGTTAAAGGTTACTTATGCTGTAACTTTGATATAGTGACAAGGAAAAGGCTTCCGGCTGAGAAGAGTTTCCTGTTAAACAGCTGCTTAAAATAGCAAATAAATATAATTAAATATCTGCACTCACAATAAGGAAGACATATGTGCATTTGTAATGGAAAATAAATAATCACAGTTCATAGTTGTTGCCTCAACATTCAAGAGATAATGTCCAGTATAAAGAGTTCAACCTTCTGATCTGTTGACCACTTACAACACTTAGGTGTTTATAGTTGGCTTTACACTATTTTCATTGCTATCTTTTGGGTCTGTCCGAACAATAGATATATTTAATAATAATTATTGTAACTTTTGAAATTCCCTTTGTAAAAAGGAGATGTTAGTTAAATATAACTATACTCTTGGTATTTTATACACAGAAGAATAGAAGCAGAGATCTTTAACAGATATTTATATACCAGGGTTGCTGCTGCTGCTGCTAAGTTACTTCAGCCATGTCCAACTCTGCTACCCCAGGACGGCAGCCCACCAGGCTCCCCCGTCCCAGGGATTCTCCAGGCAAGAACACTGGAGTGGGTTGCCATTTCCTTTTCCAATGCATGCAAGT
>NW_011485819.1:88352-88578 GCF_000754665.1 Bison bison bison | reverse complement strand
CCACAGGACTGGAAAACATCGATTTTCATTCCAATCCCAAAGAGAGGCAATGGCAAAGAATGCTCAAACTACTGCACAATTGCACTCATCACACATGCTAGTAAAGTAATGCTCAAAATTCTCCAAGCCAGGCTTCAACAATACATGAACCATGAATTTCCAGATGCTCAAGCTGGTTTTAGAAAAGGCAGAGGAACCAGAGACCAAATTGCCAACATCTGCTGGA
>NW_011485819.1:84752-88252 GCF_000754665.1 Bison bison bison | reverse complement strand
GAGGAAAAGGAGTATGTCAAGGCTGTATATTGTCACCCTGCTTATTTAACTTATATGCAGAGTACATCATGAGAAATGCTGTGCTGGAAGAAGCACAAGCTAGAATCAAGATTGCCCAGAGAAATATCAATAACCTCAGATATGCAGATGACACCACCCTTATGGCTGAAAGTGAGGAGAAGCTAAAAAGCCTCTTGATGAAAATGAAAGAGGAGAATGAAAAATTTGGCTTAAAACTCAACATTCAGAAAACTAAGATCATGGCATCCGGTCCCATCACTTCATGGTAGATAGATGGGGAAACAGTGGCTGACTTTATTTTTGGGGGCTCCAAAATCATTGCAGATGGTGACTGCAGCCATGAAATTAAAAGACCCTTACTCCTTGGAAGGAAAGTTATGACCAAGATAGATAGCATATTAAAAAGCAGAGACATTACTTTGTCAACAAAGGCCCATCTAGTAAAGGCTATGTTTTTTCCAGTGGTCATGTATGGATATAAGAGTTGGAGTATAAAGAAAGCTGAGCACCTAAGAAGTGATGCTTTTGAACTGTGGTGTTGCAGAAGATCTTTGAGAGTTCCTTGGTCTGCAAGGCGATCCAACCAGTCCATTCTGAAGGAGATAAGTCCTGGGTGTTCCTTGGAAGGACTGATGTTGAAGCTGAAACTGCAATACTTTGGCCACCTGATGCGAAGAGCTGACTCATTTGAAAAGACCCTGATGCTGGGAAAGCTTGCGGGCAGAAGGAGAAGAGGACGGCAGAGGATAAGATGGTTCAATGGCATCACCAACTCAATGGGCATGGATTTGGGTGGACTCTGGGAGTTGGTGATAGACAGGGAGGCCTGGTATGCTGCAGTTCATGGGGTCGCATAGGGTCAGACATACCTAAGCAACTGAACTGAATTAGTTGTTATTTTGGGATTTCATCTTGTTCTTTCATCTGGGCCATGTGCTCTCATGCTCTCTAACTTTCTGTGAATTTTGTTTCACTTCCACAGGCTGCAGTCTGTAGTTCTTATTTCTGCCCCTTTGCCTTCGGGTGGATGAGGCTGTCTTAAGTGGCTTATGTAGGCTTCCTGATGGGAGGGACTGGTTCTTGTATACTGATGGGTGAGCTGGGTCTTTTCACTCTGGTGGACAGGGTTGTGCTCTGGACTTCTATGAGAAGCCTGTCTGATATTGGGTGGATCTGTATTCCCATCCTGTTGGTTGCTTTCTTGAGGTATCCAGCAAAGGAGTCTATAGGTGGAGAGTGGGTCTAATGGTGGCTTCCAGAAAGGTTCATACCAATGAGTGGTGTCCAGATTTGCCACTGCCATCATCTTTGTCCCTACCATGAGCTGAAGACATACTCCGCTTCTGCAGTTTTCAATACTAGAAAGTAGGTCTGGCCCCGTCTCTTGGAATGCCATTGTTTCTTTTTCTCCCCAAATCCTAATATGTACACAACCGTGTGTGTACCCTCCAAGAGTGTGGTTTCTGCTACCTTCGTCATTGTGGAATTTCTGTGATTAAACACTGCTTGCCTTCAAAGACAGATCCTCTAGGGGCTCCTACTCTTGTGCTGGACATCCAGCCTGGTGAGCCTGACAGAGGGCTCAAGATTTTCACTCCTTGTGGCAGAAATTCTGTAGTAAAATTGCTTTCTAATTTGTAGGTTGCCCACCAGGTGGGTATAGAATTTGATTTAATCATGACTGTGCTTCTCCTACAATCTTATTGTGGCTTCTTCTTTGCCTTTGGATGTAGGGTATCTATTTTGGTAGGTTCCAGCATTTTTTTGGGGGGAGGGTGGTATATAGTTGTTCAGCTGCTGGCTGTGATTTTAGTGTTTACATGAGAAGGGGTGAACTCACTTCCTCTGCTCCACAATCTTGAGCTAATCTCTGTTCTGTAGACTAAATTATGACTCATTGATAGAGAACTAAAATGCTTACAGGTAAAAGTCTCTATAACCCTTCCACCTGAATGCAAGGAACAACTCATTTTTTCTGCTTATCTGAATGAAGTAAAATAAGTCACTAGATTTGTGGTATCTTCAAAAGCCCAGGAACAAAATTTGTATGTTCAATATGTTTTCAATACATAGCTGACATAGGGCCTAAAAATATGTAATAATTCGTAGTAATTCCATATAAGCCACAACTATTCTCAAACTTGAAACGAAGTGATAGTATTTGTGACCTAGAGAAGAATGAATGGTGGTCTTGCAATAAGTATTTCAATGTGATCTACCAGAAGAGCAAAGAAGATATAAAATGTATGTGTTTTAAAGCATTGGAGAAATACCAAATACTCAGTGTTTTGTGGAACTAATATTTTGAAAAGCCAGGAACTAAACCCTGGATTTTAGGTGCTCTTTTCACTAAAGATATGGGCCAATTCTAAAAACTACACAGAAAAGACTTAGTGGAAATTCCTACAAATGCTTTTCTTTTGGGACAATAAATGGGATTCAAATCCTGCCAAAAAACGAAGAGAAATTTGGAAACAACCAGGCTCTAATTTGAGATTACAAAAAGCTTTCTACTCTTTATAGCCATAAAACAAAGTCAGATTTAAGAGATGGTTCCAAAAAAAGTGTTGTCGCTGTTTGTGTCAGAGTATTCTACCTGAGTTTTCCTACAGGAGTTTTACAGTATCCGCTGTTACATTTAGGTCTTTAATCCATTTAGAGTTTATTTTGTATATGGCATAAGAGATGCTGTTTAAGAGACACTCTTTTCTTCATGGTATATTCTCGCCTCGTGGAGACAGCCTTGCATCATTTAGTAAACACGGTCAGACTAGTACCATGCTCGGACATTGCTGTGTGGTCAAATTATGAAAGAAAGAGCTCCAGTTGACCACTGAGCTTGAGAAGGTGACATTTGTGAGAATAAACCATGAGTTGGAGTATCTTATTCAGAGAAGCTCTGATTTATCAACAGTGTTGTAGTAAGTAGGATGACCTGGTATTTTCCATGGGTATAGAGAATCATTACAGGTGTCCCCTCATTTTTGAAAATTCACCTTAGACTCTTTGCTTTGTGAAGACCAATGTTAGTATTTGTTTTCATTAATAGAAAATAAATGTGATATTATACATATTTCAATGCCATTCTCCCAAATCATCCCACCCTCTCCCTCTCCCAGAGTCCAAAAGACTGTTCTATACATCAGTGGCTCTTTTGCTGTCTCATATACAGGGTTATTGTTATCATCTTTCTAAATTCCATATATATGTGTTAGTATACTGTATTGGTGTTTTCCTTTCTGGCTTACTTCACTCTGTATAATAGGCTCCAGTTTCATCCACCTCATTAGAACTGATTCAAATATATTCTTTTTAATGGCTGAGTAATACTCCATGGGACAACCCAGAGGGATGGTATGGGGAGGGAGGAGGGAGGAGCATTCAGGATGGGGAACACATGTATACCTGTGGCAGATTCATTTTGATATATGGCAAAACCAATACAATATTGTAAAGTTAAATAAAATAAAATTTAAAAA
>NW_011485819.1:75360-84533 GCF_000754665.1 Bison bison bison | reverse complement strand
AAATGAATCCACCACAGGTATACATGTGTTCCCCATCCTGAACCCTCCTCCCTCCTCCCTCCCCGTACCATCCCTCTGGGTCGTCCCAGTGCACCAGCCCCAAGCATCCAGTATCGTGCATAGAACCTGGACTGGTGACTCATTTCATATATGATATTATACATTTTTATAATTGAAGTAAATTGAACTTTCAAAAAGAATAAGAATCTTGTAGTGCTGAAATGTATTCCTACATTTGAGACAAGGCTATAGCATTTGACACCATCTTCTTGAAGGATAAAGTGAATCATTTAGACAGCAGATGATTTTCTCATTAGTAGACATAAACATACCACAGACAACTCTGTTTACCTGAAAAAAAGTAAAACTGAGTTTTAAGACTTGAATGGGAAGTTTCTAGCTGAAATTTTTTAAAGAGAGCTGAATTTCAGTAATAGTTCCTGACACACTAATGGGGTAAACATGTATCAGGCCAGGCAAGTAAATTAGTAATCCACTTTGGCTTTAATTTGCTTCTTTGTAAAACTAGTATTGCCTCCCTGGTGAATTAAAAACAAACAGACAAACAAAAAACACTTGCCAATGCTGGAGACATGGGCTCAATTCCTGGATAGGGAAGATCACCTGGAGAAAGAAATGGCAACCCATTCCAGTATTTTTGCCTAAAAATCGCATAGACAGATGATTTGCAAAGAGCCTGACACAAATTAGGGACTAAACAATGACAATAAAATCTGTATACCTGTTAGTGAAGCTAAGAGTTTAGTAAATGGATAAATCAACTGAAGTGAATGTGCTGTAGATAATGAAGTGCTAATTTAATGTAAATTTATGTAACAGCTTCAGAGATCTGGGTTAAAAATAACAAAAACACACAAACAAACTTTTTACACAGGTTTTCAGTACACAAGGATATTTAAAGTAGATGAATTCCTTATTTTCAAGGTTCTCCAGAGCAATAACTTTGAAACATAATCATATGTTTTTTGTTGAGACATAATAAAAGATGGCAACCCTTGTATCAAATGACTCTCAATTCTTGCTATCGAAGATTTTTCATATATTAAAAAAAGTAGATGAGCCATAAGGATATTTAGAAAATGGAGGAAATGAAGAATAATTTCAAAAATCTCTGGCTTATTCCTTGTGCCAAGAAAACATTCAGATTGTGAATTATTCTTTCCTCTCTATGCAGTTGACTCTTGCTTTTATGATTATTCACAGTACAAAAAAAAAATAATAGCTCTGATTCTTTCACTTAACTATTACTTCCCAGTGTATCTGGCAAAGAATTTCTATTCCTAATTTACTTTAAACAAAAATAGACAAAGTTCTTAGATTAATATCCTAAAGAAAAGCCAATTTCATCCAAAAGACATATATGAAGAATTTAGTGAAGCAGATGTAGGACAGTGAAGAAAAACATACTCTACAATCATCAAACCTAGGGTTTATAGTTGTTTCCATTGCCTAATCTGAAGTTATAAACATGAACCTTGAAGTTTTCAAATAGTACATTAAAAGTTAACAAAATGCCTAAAATGTGCCTCACTAGGGTGCCTCAACATATAGTTTCTGGGCCTTTTTATCTGTCAATAATCAGCAAAATTTCTTATTTTCTATAATAATTCACAACTGGTACAACCCTCCCTATGTATACAAATCATTTCTTTCTTGGCTTCACAAACAGCCTAAGTTACTCTTCTCTTCAGCAAATTTCTCATGGCAATTTTCACCTCTGTGTTTCTCACTGTGTAAATGATAGGATTTAGCATGGGAGTGAGGACTGCAAAGAATACAGCCACCCACTTGTCCACAGGATAGGTGGCCACAGGACACATGTAGGTGAATATACAAGGGGCAAAGAGAGAACCACTACTGTAAAGTGTGAGCCACATGTAGAGAGGGCCTTGTGCTGTCCTTCAGAGCCATGTGATTTCAGGGAGCTCAGGATGACTGTGTAGGAAATGAGGAGCAGGAAAAAATGAGCAAGCACATGGCCCCAGTGTTAGCTGCCACCATGATTCCAAGCGTGTAGGTGTGGGTATAGGCAAGTTTTAATAATGAGATGAAATCACATATAAAGTGATCAATGACATTTGAGCCACAGAAGGTCATGTCTACCATGAAAAGAATCTGCAAAGTGGCATGCAGGATCCCCCCAACCCAGGCCACCACCACCAGGAGCTGGCAGAGCCCCTGTCACATGATGGTCGTGTAGTGCAGAGGCTTGCAGATGGCCACGTAGCGATCATAGGCCATGACACTGAGGACAATAACCTCTACTCCTCCCAGGAAGTGCTCTAGAAAGAGATGAGTCAGGGAGCCACCCCTGGAGATGGTTCTCCTCTGGTACAGCAGGTCAGTGATCAATTTCGGGGTGCTGACAGAGGTGAAGATGGCATCTATGAAGGACAAGTGAGTGAGAAAAAGTACATGGGAACTGAAAGTGTGGGGCTGAGGGAGATGGTGATGACGATGAGCAGGTTGGCGAGCACAGTGAATAGAAACATGGGCAAAAGGACAACAAAGAGTATTTTCTGCAGTTGTAGATTCTGTGTGAATCCCAAGAGAAGAAATTTAGTCATGTTGTTGGGAGATGTGAGAAGCTCCATTTAAGAAGCAATATGTTCTTGGGTCCTGAATTACCTACAAAGGAATTGAGAATTGTACCTATTAATCATGATAGCATGATAGTCTGAATTTCTTAGAACACAGACAGAGCAGTCACTGTAGCTGTGGAAAATGTCCTTGGCACTTTGCTCCAGTACTTGTTTTATGTCTTTCTTATTTTCTCCGTGATGCTGTCCGTCTCTTCAGACACCTTGTACTTGTAATCTGTAAATTACCTATAGGGCAACACATGATCTGTAGTTTACTGTGAAAACACTGGGCTATCTCCATGAGACCTGGATTCTCATTCTGGTTCCAGCTCCATGTACCTCTACTTCGTATCTCAGTGCCCCGTGTTTCTAAGCCCTCCTCTGTCAGGTTACAACTTGTATTTAATTCTTAGGTGTGCATCTTGTATCTTGTAAGGTGACAGGTGCCACACACAGGTAAGAGTTACTTATTTTTTCATGAGAATTTACATTTGAACCCTCAGCTCTAACTGGAAAGAAAGACATGGTCAATAAAATTTATTGCAAGCAGAGGGTTTTGGGAAATATGCAGAATTCACTGATGACACACTCCACCTGGTAGCAACCAAAATACATAAACTATTCAATTGTGTTTTCTCACTAACCATGGTGCCTGACACGATGTCTGCAGTGTCTGAAATCTATTAGATGATGAGTGAAAGCTTGGCAAATTGTCATTTAATATGGGTAAGAATATGCCTGATTCCCCAGACCATAAACCTAGGAGAAATTCATGTGTTCTTTTCTTCTGCTCTGTTTATTATTGCTCTCTACTTTATAAGAGACAAAATAAAGATTTGAAAGGGAAGTTGAAAAGTTTAACAGTTTCTGATGGACCTTATCAGGTAAATATGAAAATATTTAATTGCCTTTAGGAAAAACTATGTTACTGGTTGTTTTTACTTTCAAGATAATTTTAGTGTTTGTTAATTGATATTTATTATTCTTCAAAACTATGTTTCACATTGAATTCAACATAGATGTATTCAATTAACATACAGCTTCCAAAAAATTGGATAAAACATAACTATTGCACAGGTTTTCAGTAAACAAAGATATTTCAAGTAGAGGAAATCCTTATTTTCAAAGTTCTAAAAATGGAAATTTAATGTGGAGAACAGAAAGAGTCTTTAAGGTAATGTACAGAGACAGGTAACTATACGTTTAATATGTACACAGACTAACACAAGCACAGATAAAATCTGTTGTTAAGTTAGTTACCTATTACAATTTTACTCATTCAAAAATATTTATTGGACACTTACCTGATATATGAATGTGCATCTGTGCACACAAGTCAGGAAGAGTGCCCCTATTAAATACCCTTAAGAATGGAAACTTCATTCCCAAACAGCAGCAAGGCATCCATCCACGAAGGAATCTTTCCACTCTTTCATGTGTCTGCTGCATGCATTCTCAAGCCTTCTCCAATTTCCCCATAGCATCCATCTTTCATAAATCCTGGTTACAGCCGATTGGATTACTAAGACAATGAGAAATTTGGGACATAAATTTCCAAAAGAAAATGGAAGACTAAGCATAAATATAATAAAATATATTCTGCCAAAAATATTTCTTTCCTTTAAAAAACTGAAAATAGAACTGCCATATGACCCGGCAATCTCACTGCTGGGCATACACACTGAGGAAACCAGAATTGAAAGAGACACATGTACCCCAATGTTCATTGCAGCAGTATTTATAATAGCCAGGACATGGAAGCAACCTAGATGTCCATCAGCAGACAAATGGATAAGAAAGCTGTGGTACATATACACAATGGAGTATTACTCAGCCATTAAAAAGAATACATTTGAATCAGTTCTAATAAGGTGGATGAAACTGGAGTCTATTATACAGAATGAAGTAAGCCAGAAAGAAAAACGCTAATACAGTATACTAATGCATATATATGAAATTTAGAAAGATGGTAACGATAACCCTGTATGCGAGACAGCAAAAGAGACACAGATGTATAGAACAGTCTTTTGGACTCTGTGGGAGAGGGCAAGGATGGGAAGATATGGGAGAATGGCATTGAAACATGTAAATTATCATATGTGAAATGAATCGCCAGACTAGGTTCGATGTATGAGACAGGGTTCTTGGGGCTGGTACACTGGGATGATGACCCAGAGGGATGGGATGAGGAGGGAGGTGGGAGGGGGGTTCAGGATGGGGAACACATGTACACCCGTGGCGGATTCATATTGATGTATGGCAAAACCAATACAATATTTTAAAGTAAAAAATAATAATAATAAAGAATAAAAAAGTTTTAAAAAGATAAATGGATAGAGCTTAGTTTTTAGTTACACAAAATAACCACAACATTGTAAGTCAACTATACTCCAATAAAAATTGATTTCAAAACTGGAAATTGCAGTTATGAGGAAACAAAGTGCAACAGCTTTATTGCATTTTCTTATTCTGATATATGATATACCAACAGATCAGACAAGGGTATGGTGTACATAAGGTAAGAGTTGGACATAAGTTATGTAATAACATTATTTTAGAAATAACTGAAGAAATAGAAATTCCTCTTTTCATTTTTCTTTGGTTCCATACTACTGTTTCTAGAAATAAGCTCTAATGGAAAATATTTTTAAAGGAGAAAAATTGTTATTTACAAATATGTCCAACATAATTATTAAGAGCTGTGGAAAATTTAGAAACAATATGGAATGTTGAACACTAAAGAAATTTATCATTGGAATACAGGCATCTCCTTAAGTAATGTGTAATTTTTAACAGAGATATTTTTAACAATTGTGCAATATCAAAGAACCTTCTTAGGCTGTAATATAAATTGTAGCAAATTTGGATGAAACTTTGAATTCTTTAATTATTATGATATAATTCTAACTAATATTATTTTTCTTCTCAGTAATTTAAATATATATCAAAAAGGAAAAAAAGTCTCCAAAATATTTCTACTTCTAAATTGATGATATTTACTTGAATCCGTCTTTCTTAAATGTTATATATGCTGAAAAAGATACAAATTAATATAGGAAAGATAAGGATGAAGGATGATGTTATGACTTGTAAGATCCATTGAAAGCTGAGAGTCTATGATTATACGATTTCAATCTCACCTATGACATGCCTGACATAGGTCCATGGCCAAGGCCCCAGGCAGCCGTTAGTTCACCAAGAAAGAGGCAACAATGTAAGATTTAGACCTGCCATCTAGCTCAGTTACAGTGAATGTCTTTGCTGACTTTTAAGTGGTACCTTTGGAGGAACCTTAAAATAACCACATGTCCTGTTTGTTGGCACATTCTCTAAAGTGTCTCAGTTGCGGCTAATAAAACCTCAGGGGTATTTCACCACATTAGCAGACTTTGCCAGCAAATCAGTTGTTTCCTGAAATTACCTGAACAGCAGAGGAGAACTTTCTTTGTCATGCATCTTTAATTTTGACTTCCTTCTTGAGTTTACATGAAGACCAACACTATGAAAAGAGGGAGAAAAAAAAATAAAGAAATATTGATTTTTTATGAATTTAGGTATTTGAAAATACATGAATTTATTATGATGTCTGAGTATTTAGTATTGTGCAAACTAAATATTTAGGTGGATAACGAATTGATATTTAAACTTTATTATAGTTATTTGTGGTTTAACTTACATATGCAAATCATGATTTTAACATATTACTTTCATAAACATTAAGTGGTAACTATGAGTCTTATTATAATAATGGCACTTCAAACAAGATGAAATTCACAGTACTTCTTAAAGTAGTTGTTTATTATGAAAGTTCTAGAATTAGATAAACATGATAATTATGAAAGCAATTACATTATTTGCCTGTACATAGAGATGGTAAATGCACTTAGTTCAGCCACTTTCATTGAATAACATTCATATGGAATTTAAAAAAAGACAATATTATTCACAATTTATAACAAGAAAATTTTAAAAAATGGAATCAGAATGTCATTTGCTAAGGAGAAGAAGCCAGGCCACTATATCCTAGGCCAGGAACTGATCTTTAAGTTATTGTTTTGCAACTAAAGAAGAATGACACATATATTGTCACCAACTGTAAAGACCATTACAATTATCTACTAAAATAAATAAATATCAATATTGAAAGTATTTGATAAATAAATGTAATTCAGTTCAACTCAGAAATATTCCTATATAGAACCACACTCACATACCATGTTCAGATAGTCTGAATTAAAAATTAAAATTATGAAAGTGAAAGAGGAGAGTGAAAAAATTGGCCTAAAGCTCAACATTCAGAAAACGAAGATCATGGCATCTGGTCCCATCACTTCTTGGGAAATACATGGGGAAACAGTGGAAACAGTGTCAGACTTTAGTTTTTTGGACTCCAAAATCACTGCAGATGGTTACTGCAGCCATGAAATTAAATGATGCTTACTCCTTGGAAGGAAAGTTATGACCAACATAGATAGCATATTGAAAAGCAGAGACATTACTTTGCTGACAAAGGTTCGTGTAGTCAAGACTATGGTTTTTCCAGTGGTCATGTATGGATGTGAGAGTTGGACTGTGAAGAAAGCTGAGTGCTGAAGAATTGATGCTTTTGAACTGTGGTGTTGGAGAAGACTGTTGAGAGTCCCTTGGACTGCAAGGAGATCCAACCAGTCCATTCTGAAGGAGATCAGCCCTGGGATTTCTTTGGAAGGAATGATGCTAAAGCTGAAACTCCAGTACTTTGGTCACCTCATGCGAAGTGTTGACTCATTGGAAATGACTCTGATGCTGGGAGGGATTGGGGGCAGGAGGAAAAGGAGATGACAGAAGATGAGAAGGTTGTATGGCATCACTGACTCGATGGACGTGAGTCTGAGTGAACTCCGGGAGTTGGTGGTGTACAGGGAGGCCTGGCATGCTGCGATTCATGGGGTTGCAAAGAGTCGGACATGACTGAGCGACTGGACTGAACTGAACTGAAGGCTTCCCAGGTGTCTCAGTCATAAAGAATCTTCCTTCAATGCAGGAACTGCAGGAGACAGCAGAGCTTTTTTTTATCCCTGAGTCAGGAAGATGCCCTGGAGGAAGAAATGCCTACCCACTCCAGTATTCCTGCCGGGATAATCCCATGGACAGAGAAGCCTGGCAGGCTATAGTCCATGGAGTCTCAAAACTGCAGACACAACTGAGCACCTGAGCACAAACACAAAGATTTATAAGAGATACAAATTTTGTTGAAGTATCATTACTGGGTTGAAAGCTTGTGTCAGATCACAGAATTAGTGTGGACTGACAAATTTATCATTCTCAACTTCATAAAAGATAGAAATCCATTTACAATGACTCATTGAGTGGTCATCAAATATCTATCTAATTAACTACAGTGCTGAGTAGAGAGGTTGCTTTATTTATTTATTTATTTTTGCAACCTTGGATACTTTTTATTATCTGCAAATTGTCATGAAAATTTTTATTAAGCTAGAGAATAAAATTAAATTAAACAATGATTTTTTTAATATAAATTTATTTATTTTAATTGGAGGTTAATTACTTTACAATATTGTATTGGTTTTGCCATACATCAACATGAATCCACCACAGGTATACACGAGTTCCCCATACCGAACCCCCCTCCCTCTTCCCTCCCTGTACCATCCCTCTGGGTCATCCCAGTGCACCAGCCTCAAGCAACCAGTATCATGCATCGAACTTGGACTGGCGATTTGTTTCATATATGATATTATACATGTTTCAATGTCATTCTCCCAAGTCATCCCACCCTTTCCCTCTACCGCAGAGTCCAAAAGACTGTTCTATACATATGCGTCTCTTTTGTTGTCTTGCATACAGGGTTATTGTTACCATCTTCCTAAATTCCACATATATGCATTAGTATACTGTATTGGTGTTTTTCTTTCTGGCTTACTTCACTCTGTATAATAGGCTCCAGTTTCATCCACCTCATTAGAACTGATTCAAATGCATTCTTTTTAATGGCTGAGTAATACTCCATTGTGTATATATACCACAGCTTTCTTATCCATTCATCTGCTCATGGACATCTAGGTTGCTTCCATGTCATGGCTATTATAAACAGTGCTGTGATGAACACTGGGGTACACGTGTGTCTTTCAATTCTGGTTTCCTCAGAGTGTATACCCAGCAATGGGATTGCTGGGTCGTATGGCAGTTCTATTTCCAGTTTTTTAAGGAATCTCCACACTTTCTCCATAGTGGATGTACTAGTTTGCATTCCCACCAACAGTGTAAGAGGGTTCCCTTTTCTCCACACCCTCTCCAGCATTTATTGCTTGTAGACTTTTGGATCACAGCCATTCTGACTGGCGTGAAATGGTAGCTCACTGTGGTTTTGATTTGCATTTCTCTGATAATGAGTGATGTTGAGCGTCTTTTCATCTGTTTGTTAGCCATCTGTATGTCTTCTTTGGAGAAATGTCTATTTAGTTCTTTGGCCCATTTTTTGATTGGGTCATTTATTTTTCTGAAATTGAGCTGCAGGAGTTGCTTGTATATTTTTGAGATTAGTTGTTTGTCAGTTGCTTCATTTGCTAT
>NW_011485819.1:74633-75260 GCF_000754665.1 Bison bison bison | reverse complement strand
ACATGGTATATTTCTCCATCTATTAGTGTCCTCTTTGATTTCTTTCACTAGTGTTTTATAGTTTTCTATATATAGGTCTTTAGTTTCTTTATGTAGATATATTCCTAAGGATTTTATTCTTTCCGTTGCAATGGTGAATAGAATTGTTTCCTTAATTTCTCTATTTTCTCATTATTAGTGTATAGGAATGCAAGGGATTTCTGTGTCTTGATTTTATATCCTGCAACTTTACTATATTCATTGATTAGTTCTAGTAATTTTCTGGTAGAATCTTTAGGGTTTTCTATGTAAAAGATCATGTCATCTGCAAACAGTGAGAGTTTTACTTCTTCTTTTCCAATTTGGATTCCTTTCATTTCTTTTTCTGCTCTGATTGCTGTTGCCAAAACTATGTTGAATAGTAATGGTGAAAGTGGGCACCCTTGTCTTGTTCCTGACTTTAGGGGAAATGCTTTGAATTTTTCACCATTGAGGATAATGTTTACTGTGGGTTTGTCATATATAGCTTTTATTATGTTGAGGTATGTTCCTTCTATTCCTGCTTTCTGGAGAGTTTTTATCATAAATGGATGTTGAATTTTGTCAAAGGCTTTCTCTGCAACTATTGAGATAATCATATGGTCTTTT
>NW_011485819.1:73392-74533 GCF_000754665.1 Bison bison bison | reverse complement strand
CATTTTTTGATTGGGTCATTTATTTTTCTGAAATTGAGCTGCAGGAGTTGCTTGTATATTTTTGAGATTAGTTGTTTGTCAGTTGCTTCATTTGCTATTATTTTCTGACATTCTGAAAGCTGTCTTTTCACCTTGCTTAGAGTCTCCTTTGTTATGCAGAAGCTTTTAAGTTTAATTAGGTCCCATTTGTTTATTTTTGCTTTTATTTCCAATATTCTGGGAGGTGGGTCATAGAAGATCCTGCTGTGATTTATGTCAGAGAGTGTTTTGCATATGTTCGCCTCTAGGAGTTTTATAGTTTCTGGTCTTATGTTTAGATCTTTAATCCATTTTGAGTTTATTTTTGTGTATGGTGTTAGACAGTGTTCTAGTTTCATTCTTTTACAAGTGGTTGACCAGTTTTCCCAGCACCATTGTTAAAGAGATTGTCCTTAATCCATTGTATATTCTTACCTCCTTTGTCAAAGATAAGGTGTCCATAGGTGCATCGATTTATCTCTGGGTTTTCTATTTTGTTCCATTGATCTATATTTCTGTTTTTGTGCCAGTACCATACTGTTTTGATGACTGAGGCCTTGTAGTAGAGCCTGATGGCAGGCAGGTTGATTCCTCCAGTTCCACTCATCTTTCTCAAGATTGCTTTGCCTATTCGCGGTTTTTTGTATTTCCATACAAATTGTGAAATTATTAGTTCTAGCTCTGTGAAAAATACCGTTGGTAGTTTGAAAGAAATTGCATTCAATCTATAGACTGCTTTAGGTAGTATACTCATTTTCACTATATTGATTCTTCCAATCCATGCACATGGTATATTTCTCCATCTATTAGTGTCCTCTTTGATTTCTTTCGCTAGTGTTTTATAGTTTTCTATATATAGGTCTTTAGTTTCTTTATGTAGATATATTCCTAAGGATTTTATTCTTTCCGTTGCAATGGTGAATAGAATTGTTTCCTTAATTTCTCTATTTTCTCATTATTAGTGTATAGGAATGCAAGGGATTTCTGTGTCTTGATTTTATATCCTGCAACTTTACTATATTCATTGATTAGTTCTAGTAATTTTCTGGTAGAATCTTTAGGGTTTTCTATGTAAAAGATCATGTCATCTGCAAACAGTGAGAGTTTTACTTCTTCTTTTCCA
>NW_011485819.1:70176-72688 GCF_000754665.1 Bison bison bison | reverse complement strand
TTCTGCCCTAATTTTTAAGATTTATTTCCTTCTACTAACCCTGGGGTTCTTCATTTCTTCCTTTTCTAGTTGCTTTAGGTGTAGAGTTAGGTTATTTATTTGACTTTTTTCTTGTTTCTTGAGGTATGCCTGTATTGCTATGAACTTTCCCCTTAGCACTGCTTTTACAGTGTCCCACAGGTTTGGGGTTGTTTTGTTTTCATTTTCATTCATTCCTATGCATATTTTGATTTCTTTTTTGATTTCTTCTGTGATTTGTTGGTGATTCAGCAGCGTGTTGTTCAGCCTCCATATGTTGGAATTTTTAATAGTTTTTCTCCTGTAATTGAGATCTATTTACTTTATTGTTTTGGGTTCGAGTTTATATACCCTTTTTGTGTTTCCTGTCTAGAGAATATCCTTTAGCATTTGTTGGAGAGCTGGTTTTGTGGTGCAGAATTATCTCAGCTTTTGCTTGTCTGTAAAGCTTTTGATTTCTCCTTCATATTTTAATGAGATCCTTCCTGGGTACAGTAATCTGGGCTGTAGGTTATTTTCTTTCATCACTATAAGTATCTCTAGTCATTCCCTTCTGGCCTGAAGAGTTTCTATTGAAAGATCAGCTGTTATCCTTATGGGAATCCCCTTGTGTGTTATTTGCTGTTTTTCCCTTGCTGCTTTTAATATTTGTTCTTTGTGTTTGATCTTTGTTAATTTGATTAATATGTGTTTTGGGGTGTTTCATCTTGGGTTTATCTTGTTTGGGACTCTCTGGGTTTCTTGGGCTTGAGTGATTATTTCCTTCCCATTTTAGGGAAGTTTTCAGTGATTATCTCCTCAAGTATTTTCTCATGGTCTTTCTTTTTGTCTTCTTCTTCTGGGACTCCTATGATTCAAATGTGTGGCATTTAACACTGTCCTGGAGGTCTCTGAGATTGTCCTCATTTCTTTTAATTCATTTTTCTTTTTTCCTCTCTGATTCATTTACTTCTATCATTCTATCTTCTAATTCACTAATCCTATCTTCTGCCTCTGTTATTCTACTCTTTGTTGCTTCCAGAGTGTTTTTGATCTCATTTATTGCATTATTCATTATATATTGACTCTTTTTATTTCTTCTAGGTCCTTGTTAAACCTTTCTTGCATCTTCTCAATCCTTGTCTCCAGGCTATTTATCTGTGATTCCATTTTGATTTCAAGATTTTGGATCAATTTCACTATCATTATTCGGAATTCTTTATCAGGTAGATTCCCTACCTCTTCCTATTTTATTTGGTTTGGTGGGCATTTATCCTGTTCCTTTATCTGCTGGGTATTCCTCTGTCTCTTCATCTTGTTTAAATTGCTAAGTTTTGGGTGGCCGTCCTGTATTCTGGCAGTTTGTGTAGTTCTCTTTATTGTGGAGTTTGCTCACTGTGGGTGGGGTTGTACCAGTGGCTTGTCAAGGTTTCTTGGTTAGGGAAGCTTGTGTCGGTGTTCTGGTGGGTGGAGCTGGATTTCTTTTCTCTGAAGTGCAATGAAGTATCCAGTAATGCGTTATGAGATGTCAGTGGTTTAGGAGTAACTTTGGGCAGCCTGTATATTGGAGATCAGGGCTGTGTTCCTGTGTTGCTGGAGAATTTGTGTGGTATGTTTTGCTTTGGAACTTGTTGGCCCTTCGGTGATGCTTGGTTTCAGTGTAGGTATGGAGGCATTTGATGAGCTCCTATCAATTAATGTTCCCTGGAGTCAGGAGTTCTCTGGTGTTCTCAGGGTTTGGACTTATGCCTCCTGCTTCTGGTTTTCAGTCTTATTTTTACAGTAGTCTCAAGACTTCTTCTTCTATACAGCACCATTGATAAAACATCTAGGTTAAAAATGAAAAGTTTTTCCACAGTGAGGGACACCCAGAGAGGTTCACAGAGTTACATGGAGAAGAGAAGAGGGAGGAGGGAGTTAGAGGTGACCCGAATGAGATGAGGTGGAATCAAAAGAAGAGAGAGCAAGCTAGCCAGTAATCACTTCCTTATGTGCACTCCACAATCTGGACCATTTAGAGATGTTTTTGGAGTTATACAGAGAAGAGAAGAAGGAGGAAGGAGACAGAGGTGGCCAGGAGGATAAAAGGGGGGGAATCAAAAGGAGAAAGACAGATCCAGCCAGTAATCAGTTCCCTAAGTCTTCTCAACCGTCTGGAACACACAGAGACTCACTAAGTTGGGTAGAGAAGAGAGTGGGTAGGGAGGAGACAGAGGCGACCTGGTGCAGAGAAAGGAGAGTCCAAAGGGGGAGAGAGCAGTCAAGCTGGTAATCTCACTCCCAAGTAAAAATGGGTAGGGAAGACTGGGTTCTTAAAGGTAAAAAATTGATAATAAATACTAAAAAGCACAGATTAAAAATTTAGATCAGAGTTTGGAATTTCAAAACTACAGTATTAAAGAAAAGAGAAGAAGAAAAAAAAGAAAGTGAGGAGAAAAATAAAAAAGTCCCAAAAATTATAAATATATATATATATATATATGAAGTTTGCTTTTAAAAAATAGGGTTTTTTTTG
>NW_011485819.1:54521-70076 GCF_000754665.1 Bison bison bison | reverse complement strand
TTTTGTTTTTGTTTTGCAAAGTAATAGTAGGTTATAAAAGTGAAAATTAAAGGAGTAATGGAGGACTTAAAATTTTTTTAAAAATTAAAAAAAAAAGAATGATAGTAAAAATATATCTAGGACTTTCTCTAGTGTTGTTGTGGGTATTGTCAGGTCAGTTCATTTTCAGATAGTTCCTTGGTCTGGTTTATATTTCTCAAGATCTATAGGCCTCTTCCCATGTAGTCAGTACTAATGACAGGGTTTTAATCTATTGCTCCTGTCACTTCCAAGGCGGTTCCCTCCGCTTTAGCTTCTTCTGTTTGCTGGTCTCTTCAGTGTCTGATTTCTGCTCTGACACAAAGCGGGCGGTGGTGGACACTTTATTTTAGGCTCACTCGTTCAGTCATGCTATGGGGAGGGAGGGACGCTGCAAACGAATAACACTGGCATGTGCTCGCAGTGTCTCAGCTACACTGGGCCTGCCTCTGCTCACAGCACGTGTGCCCTCCCTGTCCACACTGCTCAGGCTCTAGGTTGCTCTGCTGGGAACTATCTGAGGCTGGCCCTGGGTTGCATGCACCTCCCAGGTCTAAGCTGCTCATGTTCAGGCACTCGGGTAGGCCTCAAAGGCACAGACTCAGTTGGGCCTGCATTTTGTGCCCTTCCCAGGTCCGAGCAGCTCAGGTGATGAGGTGTTTGGCAAGCGTGGTCGCTGCGACTTATCGCCTCTCCCGCCCCTGCTGCTCAGTTTTCTGGGTGTACAACTGGCGCACCTTCTCAGGCAGATGATGACTGTCCAGAACCCCAAGAAGTCTTAGTTAGCAAAGAAGCCTGCTTGCAGTTTGGTAGATAATGTCTCTCTGGGGCTGCAATTGCCCCCTTCCGGCTCTGGCTGCCTGTCGCTGAAGGGGGATGGTCTGCAGCTGGCTAGCTCTGTTCAGTCCTTTGTTCTGTGTGCGGGCCTAGCGGTGTCTTAAATTAGGGCTGGCTTTGCGCGTGGTAGCTATCCCACAGTCTGGTTTGCTAGCCCAAGTTAATTCCCTCAGATTGTCCTTGGGGCATTCAGGCCCCGTCCTTACTCTAAGCCATGCAGCCCGCGCCTCCCTGCCCAGCCCCCGCTTACTAGTGGCAGGTGCAGGTGTCTGTGCTGCTTCTCCACTGGGGGAGTTGCCATTGGGCTGGTAATCTGTGGGTTTTAACTATTTATTTATTTTTCCTCCCTGTTATGTTGCCCTCTGCTTCCAAGGCTTGCCACAGACTTGGCAGTGAGAGTGTTTCCTGGTGTTTGGAAACTTCTCTCTTTTTAAGACCCCCTTCCTGGGATGGAGCTCTGTCCCTATCTCTTTTGTCTCTATTTTTTGTCTTTTATATTTTTTCCTACCTCCTTTCAAAGACAATGGGCTGCTTTTCTGGGTTCCTGATGTCCTCTGCCAGCATTCAGAAGTTGTTTTGTGGAATTTACTCAGCGTTTAAATGTTCTTTTGATGAATTTGTGGGAGAGAAAGTGGTCTCCCCATCCTATTCCTCCACCATCTTCCAAACTGCTTCTTGAGAGGTTGCTTTAGAACCCCTCAGTTCAGTTCAATTGCTCAATCATGTCTGACTCTGCTACCCCATGGACCACAGCACGCCAGGCCTCCCTGTCCATCACCAACTCCGGGATATTACTCAAACTCGTGACCATTGAGTCGGTGATGCCATCTAACCATCTCATACTTTGTTGTCTCCTTTTCCTCCTGCCTTCAATCTTTCCCACACATTTCCCCTACACCTCTCCCCTTCATCTATCCCCTGTCCCCTACACCTTTCCCCTACACCTATCTAGTCCAACTTCCCAAGCATTGGAGAAGCATACAATGGAAAGAGAATGGAGTTAGGCCTAACTCATGGAAGGCTGATCATAAAAATAGTTTTTCAATCAAGGAGTTCCTGGAACTATACTGTTAAAATGTGTTTCCAGAATACAACTCCAAGGGCAGAGTGGTTTAAAACATTGGAGAGACAGTAACACAAATTCTCAAACTTGAAGGGTAAATCAAAGCTGATTTACATATTATATGATCTTTCTGGTCCTCTGTCTTTTCGGTATGTTAAGAAAGCTAAATTTTAATTTTATGATGTCATTGTGACTATTTGATATCACTTCAAAATTTTCACAACAGCTTAAATACTGTACAACTAATTTTCATAATCACTGATAATTTTTCCCAAGAGAAGAAGAAATTCAATATAATTTTAAATATTAGTTATCTTCTTCCTAATTTATATTCCACTAGTAAGGCATATAGCTTTCTGAGAACCAACTGCTTCTATATGTAGGCTCACTATAGAGGTATGTAAATACTATAGAATGTTTTCTAATTACTAGAAAACAAGAGACATTCAAATGACATGCTCTCTTTTTTCTGAGATTCTTTGAAATCACTGGGGAAGAATAAAATTTGAATTTAGAAGAATGATGATCTGAATACAAGCTCTGCCTCTAATAATATATAGATTATTTAGCTCTTTTGAACTTTATTCCTCATCATCAGTGAAATGGAATAATGATAATTATATCTACCTTGAAGAATTGTTGTTAGTGTCAGTAAGAAATACAGGAACAGCTTTATAGCAATAAAATATGAAAAAGTAAAGATGTGATGTGAAGAATGTGAAGAACTGACTCACTGGAGAAGACTCTGATGCTGGGAAGGACTGAAGGCAGGAGGAAAAGGGGATGACAGAGGATGAGATGGTTGGATGGCATCACCGACTCGATGGACATGACTTTGAGTAGGCTCCAGGAGCTGGTGATGGACAGGGAAGCCTGTTGTGCTGCAGCCCATGGGGTCACAAAAAATCGGACACTACTGAGCGTCTGAACAATAACAACAAATAAGTTCATTACACATTCTTAATTAGGCAATGTTAAAAATGGTACGTCAGAGTTTCCTTTTGACTGATTAATATTATCTTCCTAGTTCTCCCCTTAATCAGTGAACTAAACACAATATTTTTCTTGTATTTAATTTATATTTTGTGAAGCTCCTCATTTAAATTAAAAAAAAATTCCTGGATAGTAAAATCCTTTTGTTTTTAGAGAGAAAAGCTAAGACTCATAAAAGTATAGATATTCTTACCCTGTGTGGCTTATTTATTTATGTATTTTCCACTGCCCCAGGTCTTGCTTGCTGCACTCAGGCTTTCTCTAGCCATGGCAAGCAGGGACTACTCTTCTTTGCAGTGTGATGGGGTCGCCTTGCTTTGGCGTCTCTTGTTGTGGAGCACTGACTTAGGCTTGTGGCTTCAGTGGTTGAACAACTGGGCTCAGTGATTGTGGCATGCGGGCTTAGTTGCTTCAGGATATGTGGAGTCCTTCCCGACCTGGGATTGAACCTGTGTCCCCTACTTTGTTAGTCAAACTCTTAACCATTATATGTCCAGGGACATCCCCCTGTGTATTATTTAACTAAATTTTTTCTGTTTTATTTTGTCTGGGATTTATCTGTATATAACCTATTTGTAGGAGTCTCCTTTAAAACCTATTTAGAAGTGAAATAAAAGGGTCCAATAACTCTTTCTCATTGTGCCCATTTTCACATTGTCAAAACTATTATAAGTTCTGAGATGATAAAATACTAAAGAAGTTAAGCACAAGAAGAGGAGGACTTTGAAAATAAAGAAGCCTTCATTTGAGACCACAAAGTGCTTTTTACTGTTTTATTTCCACAAAACAAAACAAAAACACCTCTAGGAGACAATTCCAAAAACAATATTGTTGCAATTTACGTCAAAGAGTGTTCCTGATAGGTTTTTCTCTAGGAGTATTATAGTGGCCAGTCTAAATTTAGGTCTTTAATCTACTTTAGGTGTATTTTATATATGATGTAAGGGAAGACAGTTGAAGAGGGAACCTTTTTTCCACTATATATTCCTGTCTCCTGGAGACAGTCTTGAACAACTTAGTAAATACAGTAACCCAGTACCATGCTCTGGCATTGCTGTGTGGTCAAATCATGAAAGAAATAACTCCAGTTGACCAGAGTTTGACCAACCAACATTTGTTAAAAGAAACATGGCATGTTGTAGTCTGAGAAGTTGACTCAGCATGTAAAGAATCCTCCTGCAATTCAGGAGACATGAGACAGTAAAGTTTGATCCCTGGGTCAAGGATATTCCCTGGAGGAGGAAATGGCAACCCACTCCAGTATTCTTGCCTGGAAAAGTCCAGAGGAGTCTGGCACTCTACCATCCATAGGGTCACAGAATCAGACATGACTGAACATATAGCACTTCGGTCTGCTTAGACCATCAGAGAAGCCCTGATTAATAAAGAGTGATGTAATAACATAAGATGACCTGATGTCCTCTAGGTGCAGTGAGGAGCATTGCAAGTATCCCCAACTATCCAGAAAGTTCACATTAACCACTTCACTTTTATGAATAAGAAAAAGGAAGAGGATTTTTGCTTTAAAAAAACAAACAAACAAACAAAAAACAAAACAAAAAAACAACTCTGTTACCATACTATTGTGCTTTTGTAAAAGTGAAGTGACATAACTGAAAACTTCAAAAAAGAAAAAGCTTGTAGTGCTGAAATATAGTGCTGCAGGTCAGACAAGACTACAACATGTTTGACATCAACTTCCAAGGGACAAATTGAATCATTAAGACTTCAGATAATTTTCTTATCTGTAGACCTACACAAGCCACAGAAAACTAAGGCTATTCAAGAACATAGATGGCCATCGTCAAAAAGTCTACAAGCAATAAATGCTGGAGAATGCATGGAGAAAAGGGAACCCTCTTACACACTGTTGGTGGGAATGCAAATTTACACAGCCATTATAGAGAAAAGTATGGAGATTCCTTTAAAAGCTAAGAACAAAACTATCATATGACACAACAATCCCACTATTGGGCATATGCCCTAAGAAAACCATAACTGAAAAAAAACACATGCACTCCAGTGTTCACTGAAACACTATGCATAATAGCTAGCACATAGAAGCATTGTAGATGTCCATTGATAGATGAATGGATAAGGAAGTTGTCGTACATACACACAATGGAACATTACTTAGCTTTAAAAATAAATGCATTTGAGTCAGTTTCATTGAGGTGGATAAACATAGAGCCTATTACACTGATTTAAGTAAGAAAAAGAAATTCAAATATAGTATATTAACAGATATATATGGAATCTAGAAAGATAGTACTGATGATCCTATTTGCAAGGCAGCAAAGGAGACACAGATATAAACAACAGACTTGTGGATACAGTGGGGGAAGGGGAGGGTGGGATGATTTGAGAGAGTAGCATGGAAATGTACACATTACCATATGTAAAATGGATAGACAGTGGGAGTTTGCTGTATGACCCAGGGAACCCAAAGCCAGTGCTCTGTGCCAACCTAGAGGGGTGGGATGGGGACTGAGGTGGGAGGGGGGTTCAGGAGGGAGGGATTCATGTCGTTGAATGACAAAAACCATCACCATATTATAGACTAATTACTCTTTAATTAAAAATAAAATTATGAATAAAAAATAGAACAAATGAGTAATTCTAAAATTTCTGGCTTATTTTTAATGGCAAGGAAGCAGTTAGATTTTGCATTTTTCCTTCCTCATTTTGTTGGTGCCTCACTTTTGACTTTTGGTAAATTCACAGGGGAAAAAAAATCAGCTGCAATTCCTTCACTCAATTGCTCCTTCTCAATGGATCTATTGAAAAAAATTCTATCCCTTATTTGCTTTACCATAGGCTATGGAAAAATAGAAGATCTGAGTCAATGTCCCATAAAAAAACTGATTTTTTTCCCCAAGTAACATGTATGCAGAATTTAGTAAAGTAAATGGAAGACTCTGGAGTAAAACATACTCTAAAATCATGAAACTAGGAGATTATAGTTCTTTCCTTTGCCTAATCTGAAACTATGAACATGAACATTGAAGACTCTAGAACATATATTAAAACTTATCAAAATACCTAAAATGTGTCTATGTTAAATAATCAACAAATAGTTTCTGGGATTTTTTTTTTCTGTCAATGATCCTCAGATCTTTTTACTCCCACAATTTACAGCAGGTACAATTCTACCTGTGTATATAAACCATCACTTTATTGGCATTGTGACAAGCCTAAATTACTCCCCTCTTCAATAAACTCCTTATGGCATTTTTCACCTCTATGTTTCTCACTGTGTAAATAATAGGATTAAACATAGGAGTGAGGATTGCAAAGAACACAGCCACCCACTTGTCTGCAGGGTAAACAGCCACAGGACGTGTGTAAGTGAATATACAAGAGACAAAAGACATTACCACTACTGTGAAGTGGGCACCACATGTAGAAAGGGCTTTGCGTCGTCCTTCAGAGCCATGGGATTTCAGGGAGATCAGGATGACTATGTAGGAGATGAGGAGCATGGAAAAAATAAGCAAACACATCCCCCCTGTGTTAGCTGCCACCACCATTCCCAGACTGTAGGTGTCGCTGCAGGCAAGTTCCAACAGTGAGAAGAAATCACACATGAAGTGATCAATGATGTTGGGACCACAGAAGGTCAAGTCCATGCTGAAAAGAACCTGTACAGTGGCACGCAGGATCCCCGCAGTCCAGACCACCACCACCTGGAGCTGGCAGAGCCCCTGTTGCATGATGGCCGTGTAGTGCAGAGCCTTGCAGATGGCCACATAGTGGTCATAGGCCATGACAGTGAGGATGGTGACCTCCATAAAGAGCTGAGTCAGGCAGGCACCCCAGGAGATGGTTGTCCTTTGGTACAGCAGGTAAATGATGAATTTGGGGGTGGTGACAGAGGTCAAAGAGGCATCTAGGAAGGACAAGTGATTGAGGAAGAAGTACATGGGGGCAGAAAGTGTGGGGCTGAGGGAGATGGTGATGACCATGAGCAGCTTGGCCAGCACCGTGAATAGGAAAATGGGCAAAACAATGAAGAGTATTTTCTGCAAGTGTGGATTCTGTGTGAGTCCCAGGAGAACAAATTTGGTCACGTTGTGAGGAGGCATGGGATCCGTTTAAGAACTAATGCATTCCTGGGGCCTGAATTAGCTACAAAATAATAAAAAATGATAGGTTTTAATCATGAGAGAATTATAGTCTGCATTTCTCAGAGAGAAGACTGAGCAGTTGCATGACCCTAGAGCATATCTTTGGCAGTTTTGCCCCATGACCTGCTTCATTTTTTTTCTTACTTCCTTGGTGATGCACATCATATCTTCAGACACCTAGTGCCTGCCCCCTGTAAAATATCTATAGGACAACATTTGCTGTGTAATTTACAGAAAACACTAGGATATTTACATAAGATCTGGATTCTTCTCCATTGTCCAACTCCACGTGACTCTGCTGAGTTATCTGTGTCCCATGTTTCCATGCCCTCCTTTTTGTCTTATTGTTGTTCACTCACTAACTCATATATGGCTATTTGCTACCCCATGGACTGTAGCAGACCAGGCTCCATGGGATTTCCCAGGCAAGACTACTGCAGTGGGTTGCCGTTTCCTTCTGCAGGTTCCTCTGTGTCTGTGAGGTTGCAAATTGTCATTCTTAGATGCATCTTGTAAGATGTGCTACACACTGCTAAGAGTTATTACCTTCACCATGAAAATTTGCATCTGAACCCTAGCTCTTACTGTGGAAAGAAAGACATGGTCAATAAATACTTATCATAAGCAGACAGTTTAGAGAATATGCATATGCCACTAACGACCAACTCTACTTGGTACCAAGCCAGAATGCATAAGCTACATGCATTCTCGTGCTTTCTCCCATCTTCCCATAAGAAATTGGTTACAGACTACTGCATAAATAATACAGTGAGAAATTTGGAGTCATAAATTTCCCAAAGAAAAGCAGAAACAGAAATACAGTAAAGTATATTTAGCAAATACACTTTCCCTTCAAAGATAAATGGATAAAGAGCTTTATTTTTTAATTGTCCACGATGAACACAACAGGAACTTTCCTGCTGTTCTAGTGGTTAAGACTGAGGCTTCCAGTTCTGGGGTACTGATTCAGTCCCTTGTTGGGGAGCTAATATCCCCATGCTTCGTGGCCAAAAGTCCAAAACAAATAAAAACAAAAAGGATATTGTAAAAAATTCAATAAAGACTTTAAAAATTGCCCACTTCAAAAAATCTTTAAAGAATAAACACAACGTTGTAAATCAACCATTAAACACTAATTCCAAAACTGAAAATTATAAGGAAACAAAGTGTAACAGCTTCATTGCAATTTCTTATTCTGATATAGAATCCCCCAACAGATCAGAAAAGGGTATAGGGTACAAATAGTAAGAGTTAGATATAATTAATGTAATAAAATTTTTAGAAGTATCTCTGAATAAATAATTTGCATTTTAATTTTTCTTTGGTGCCCTACACTCTTTTGAGGAGTAAGCCCTAGTGGAAACCTTTTTAAAGTAGAAAACTTATTCTTTACAAATATGCTCAACACAATTATTCGTAACTATGGAAAATTTAAAACTGTATAGAATGCTCAACACTGGAGGAATGGTTAATTGAAATATAGTGCATGTCTTAACAATGCACTTTTTAACAGAGATATTTCAAAAAATTTTTCAGCATCACTGGAATAGACTTCATTTGTAACACAAAGTGGAGAAAATTTTGGATGAAAATTTGAATCATTTATTCTAATTTAATCTAAGTGATTTTATTATTGTCTTACTAATTTAAATATATAACAATTAAAAAAAACACCAAAGTATCTCTACTTCTAAATTAGTAGTATGGTACTTGAATCTATATTCCTTAATGGTCTGTATTCTGAAATCACATTTTAATGTTAAATAGTTGAGTGTGAGAGGTGATAATATGTTACAACATCCATTTCTACCTGTGAGTGTATGATAAACAGTCTATGATTTCCTGGGAGGAAAAAAAAATCTCACCTATGAATGGGTCTGATATAGGTCCATATTAGTTCCTCAAGTAGCTGTTCATCAAGAAAGAAGCAAATGCAAGATTTTAAAATGCCAATTGGCTCAGTTGTGATAAGTGTCTTTGTTGGCTTATAAAATGACTCCTTTGCATGAACTTTAAAAGTAGAACCATGTATTCTATTTGTGGAGAAATATGAAAAGCTTTTTAGCTAATGGGATCTCAAGGGTATTTCATCATCATTAGCAGGTCTTGCCAATAACCCAGTTGTTTCCTGAAATTAACTGAACAGCAGAGAAGAATTTTTAGAGCCTTCACTTTTAATTTCAAAATTTTCCCTAAGTTTGCATGAAGGCAAAGCCCTATGACAGGAGGAAAATAAACAACAACAACAACAAAATAGTTGACCACTAATGAATTTAAATATTTGAAAACATATGGGCTTATTATGGAGTCTGAATATTTAGTACTGTGTAAATTAAACATCTATGTGGATAACTATCAGACATTTAAATTTTATGAAAATAATTTGCATTCTAGTCTACTCTTTACTCAAATCAGAATTTTAACATATTATTTTCAAATATATGTCATAAGTCGCTTTGGTCATGCCCTACTCTTTGCGACTCTATGGACCATAGCCCGGCAGGCTCCTCTATCCATGGAATTCTCCAGGCAAGAATACTGGAATGAGTTGCCATGTTCACCTCCAGATCTCCCTGCCCCAGGAATCAAACCCATCTCTTACATGTCCTACTTTGGAAGGTTAGTTCTTTACCACTAGCACCACCTCACAAGTCCTTTCAAATATATATTAAGTGATAATTATGGATGCAATTATAATATTGGCACTTCACACCACATGAATTTGACAGTACTTCTTCAAAGTAGCTTTTGTGCCAATTCTGGAATGAGCTTAACATGATAATGATGAAAATAAATACATTATTCAATTATACCAGAGATGTGAAAATACATTACAGTCATTTGAATTTCATTGTATAATATCCATATAGAATAGAAATAAAACATTCACAACTTATAGCATGTAAATGTAAGACAGGGAATGAGAAAGCCATTTGCCAAATGTAAATAAGAAGCTAGGACAATAAATACTGGACCAGGAACCTTAGGTTAAATTACAGATTTGTAGCTAAAGTGACATGAAACATTTATGCTGCTACAAACTGTAAGATTTATAAAAATTACTGAGAGGAATAAATTTCAATATTTGAAATTATTTTGTAAAAATAATTCAATTAGTCTCAGAAATGCTCTTATATAAACCATACTCATCACATCATGTTCAGATATGCTTTCAATAATAAGAATAAAAATAACTTGTACTTACCTCTAGATTGACTCCAGAGAATATGGTCACTGTGAGCATCATGTGTTATGAAAGAAAATATATTAAGAAAAATGAAATCACGTGGCCAAACCTAGCTTAACCAGAAACTCCAATATTGTTGTTGTTCACTTGTTCAGTTGCATCAAACTCTTTGTGATGGCTGCAGCACACCAGCCTTCCCTGTCCTTCACTATATCCCTGAGTTTGCTCAAACTCATGTCCATTGACTCAATGATGCCATCCACCCATCTCATCTTCTATTGCTCGTCCACAATCTTTCCCACCATCTGGGTCTTTTCAAGTGCATCGACTCTTCATGTCAGTTGGCCAAACTATTGGAGCTTCAGCTTCAGCATCAGTCCTTCCAATGAATATTCAGGGTTGATTTCCTTTAGGATTGGTTGGTTTGATCTCCTTGCTATCCAAAGGACTCTAAGAGTCTTCTCCAGTACCACAGCTTGAAAGCATCGATTCTTTGGCTCCCAGCCTTCTTTATGATCTAAGTCTCATATCATAGCTTTGACTATATTGACCTTTTTTGGCAAAGTATTGTCTCTGCTTTTTAATACACTGTCTAGGTTTGTCATAGTTGTTTTTCTTTTTTTTTCCCAAAGAGCAAGAATCTTAATTTCATGGCTGTATTCACCATCTGCAGTGATTTTGGAGCCCAAGAAAATAGTCTCTCATTATTTCTGTTTTTTCACAATCTATATGCCATGAAGTGCTGGGACCAGATGCCATGATCTTTGATTTTAGAGTTCTATAATGCTATTCGTGGTGGAAAATGCCAAAAACAGTCTGAAAGAGGATTTTAAACTATATAAAGAACTATAGGAGATATGGATTTTGCTAGAGTATTTTCATAAAAAAAGTCTAGAACTCTTCTACCAACTCTAAAATGAAAGCCAGAATCAAATCAGATAATTAGTATATACTGACATGGTTATCATTCTCAACCTTATAAAAGATTGAAGTCCATTCATGATGGCCCATTGAGTGGTAATCCAGCTTCTTCTTAAATATTTACAGTGTTGGGTAGAGAGATTGCTTTATAACCTATACACCTGTCTCATCCAACTCCCAAATGCTAGAGTAGCATTAAAGGGAAAGAGTGGAGCTAGCTATAGGTCTAAATCAATGAAGTCTGTATATGAAAATAAGTTTTCAAAAGAGGAGTTCCTGGAGCTATACCATGAAAGTCTGTTTCCAGTATACAAATCCAAGGACAACGTGGTTTGAGTCATAGAGAGACAGTAATACAGATTCTCAAACTCAGGGGTGAGAAAATCAATTCCTTGGCAGGTTGATAAGAAGTCAGGGGGCCATGAGGAGGAGAAAAGGGCCTAGGGCTCTCAAAGAGGAGATAGAGGGCTGGAATTCTCAAGGAGGAGGAAAGGACAATTTTTTTTTCCTACATTCCTTAGTAAGGATTATATAACAGCAAAGTATCCTTCTTGAGAACGACTTCTCCTTCCTGAAAACCTTCTGGCTAATCCTTTTATCTTAAAATATAAATTATGGAAGTGGGTCTAGTAAGATCTATACAACCTTGAGACATTACTTTGACTTATTGTAATAAGTAATTTAAAAAGTGTATGACTCCCTTGCTTAGGCTACTGAGGGGAGCACACTCCGTCCCCCTTCTGATGTCTATGACAGAAGGTTTCTCTGTCCTTTTTCACTTTAATAAACTCAGCTACATAAATGCTCTTGAGTGATCAAGCCTGGTCCCTGGCTCTGAAGCTAAATCTTCTTTGGAGATCATGAATCTGACACCTTTCACCATAAGGTTAGTCCAGGATCTTCACGACAAGGTAAGAACACTCAGAGCTCTAGCCTCTCTGCATTCTCACTATACATATTTTCTGCTTTACTTACTAACTCTGTGGTATGCTTGTGTGAATGAATGACACACCCTGATGAAATGATGAGCCCTGCTCTGTGGATTCGCAGTGCCTTGTAATGACTGAAGGCAGCTCCAAAAAGGGGAACCTTGTTGAGGGTTTATACTGATCTGCCAATGCTAAGAGACACCCAACCTCCCTCCCAGGGGAGCGGCCAGAGATGGGCAAAGCGTGTGGACTGAACTTTCCTTTCTCAGTCACCCTTTCCTGATCTCTTTGACCATTTCATAATTGTGTGGGAAATTAGAACTACTAACTTAATCTATCAGATTACTGACATTCAAGGGAATTGTGATTCATGCTGTTACTATGTACTGTTACTTAGACCCTAAGTATGGAAGCGCATAGCCTTGCTAGGAGCCGAAAGTTACAGGAGCATGTTTGGGAGTGAGGCGGAGCTCTAGCTGCAGGACCATCTCTCAGGCTAGAGAGCACTCTCCTGTCTGCCTGCCTCAGGAGCCAGCAAAAAGTGAGTCTTTGTCATGGCTGTGCCTCTGATCTATGTGGATAGAAGCACTGCTGGTGACCATGAGGTTTTGGAGGACACAGATCAGGAACTGCAGCATCTGGTTAGATTGGAAGTACAATGGGCTTCTTCCTTTGGTAGCGCTAGCTCTTAGTGGACCAGAGGAGGCACTCTGGTGGCTTTTGTCTCAGCTCCCTAGATATTCCTTTTGTGGAACCTGTGGGAATGAACTGGAAGGATTGGCCCTAGTAGCTTGAGGACAAAAATCACTTTTTCTTCCCTGGCCAACCCTCCACCACCTTTTTTGCTATACTGGTGTGATGACACTCATAACGGAATCTTCCTTGTCCTTCATCCCTTTATGACTCACCGTTTCTACTGCAGTCAGGACTGTATTCAGAAATGTGCATAGGGACATGAAAGACAGATGCTTCCCCAAGTAGTCCTAGCTTTGGAAAGATTCTGGAAAGCTACTCTGTTACACTCTGGATGGCACCAGAGACAAGAGCAAATCAAACAAAGGTCTTGGTGGTAAGGAACTGAAAATCGATCTGGGATGCCATCAGGTCTACTCCTGGTGCATTCCACCCTGCCTCAGTGGTAGAACTGGGAAGAATGAGTAAGATGCCTGCGTTGGTAGGGGACAAAGTCTGACAGGGAAGGAAAGCTTCAGTGGAAAGTCTGTCTATACCCCCATCTAGAGTAGGCAAGGACACTTCTGGTGTAAAATAGCCATGGCTGTGGATGCCACTTTTTTCTCTCTTACAGATGGGAGCTCTCAGTTCCAGAACCACTTCATTACAATGTACTATAAAAACTGGGACAGGAGAGGGAGAGGGTGGGATGATTTGGGAGAATGGCATTGAAACATGGATAATATCATATATGAAATGAAAAAAAAAATAAAAGCAATCAATACGCAATTAAAATAAATAAATAAAAACTGGGACAAGTTTGACCCCAGAATTTAAAAAAGATATGCTTGATCTTCTTCTTTGATACCGAATGGCCATAGTATCCTTTGGAAGATGGGAGACGCTGGCCTGTTGAAGCGTCTCTTAATTATGACACTGTTTTACAACTAGACCAGTTCTGTAGAAAATAAGAAATGGGTAGAAGTGACCTATATGTTGCTCTTTATCTCTCTGTAAGATATGCCAGACTTATGTCCTAAAGGTGAAGATTTGGGTGTGAAACCTTCAGCTCCCTCCTGTCCTCTTACTTTGCCCTTGTATCTGGGGCTCCCAACTGAACAGACTGAGAATCAGGGGCACCCTTCTAGGATGGGTTGCCTCAGTCTCGCTAGACTATTTAGAGGTTATATGTCTTGGGACAGACACTGACCCCCTGACTCAAAAACTTGAATTTTGGGGTAAGCTACTACTTTTGGAGATAAATAGCTTGAATGTGAGATAAGGGAAAAGAGGGAACATGAAATAGCACCCCCTGCCTTCTGGGAGCCAAGCAGTTCTCATAACAGCCACTTTATCAGATGTATTCTTGAAGTGCTCAAGCAAGCACACACAAACACTTTATGCTAAGTTGGCTGATAGAACAGGGAGAGAAGGAAACTCCTGGTAAATTCCTAGACTATGGCAGGCTCTCTGCAAGATTACTGACATTGATCCTGAAAGTTCAGAAGGAGAAAAAATCTTAAAAGATAGATTTCCCACACAGTTAGCTCCAGATATCTGCCGTAAGTTATTAAAACAGGTGTTCAGAACAAATCAGTCTTTAGAAAAACTTGCGGTTGGTTCAGACCCTATATTAAGGTAGAGAATATGAGGAGAAAAATAAGAGCAAAAAAGAAACAGACAAAAGACTGAAGACCCAGTATGGCTGTTAGACCTGCTCTAAAATGGCTTGAGAAAAATGCCCAGAGGGACCCAGGTTAAAAGGGATGAGCTCGTTATTACTGTGGAAAGGAGGGGCATCTCAAGCAGGATTGCCCTCAGGTATCTAAGCCACCCCCGGCTCCATGTCTGGTCTGCAAAGGACCATACTGGAGGAGAGACTGCCCTCTGTGGTGTAGGCCCCAGAGATTGGGCTCTTGAGAAAATCAGGACAGAAGGTGCCCAGGAGTCCCCACAAGAGCTCTCGTCCTAATCACACTTGAGAAACCCTGGGTACCAATAACTGTAAAGGGCCAATCATTTGATTTCTTTTGGACATTGGGGTAAATTTCTCTGTGCTCACTGAAACCTGTGGTCTGCTTTCCTCCCAATCCACTATTGTAATGGGGCTGTCTAGACAAGCCAAATGATATTATTTGTCACCCTTTAAGGGGCAACAAAATTATCCAAGCCAGGCTTCAGCATATGTGAACCGTGAACTTCCTGATGTTCAAGCTGGTTTTAGAAAAGGCAGAGGAACCAGAGATCAAATTGTCAACATCCGCTGGATCATGGAAAAAGCAAGAGAGTTCCAGAAAAACATCTATTTCTGCTTTATTGACTATGCCAAAGCCTTTGAGTGTGTGGATCACAATAAACTGTGGAAAATTCTGAAAGAGATGGGAATACCAGACCACCTGATCTGCCTCTTGAGAAACCTATATGCAGGTCAGGAAGCAACAGTTAGAACTGGACATGGAACAACAAACTGGTTCCAAATAGGAAAAGAAGTACGTCAAGGCTGTATATTGTCACCCTGCTTATTTAACTTCTATGCAGAGTACATCATGAGAAACGCTAGGGCTGGAAGAAGCACAAGCTGGAATCAAGATTGCCTGGGAGAAATATCAATAACCTCAGATATGCAGATGACACCACCCTTATGGCAGAAAGTGAAGAGGAACTCAAAAGCCTCTTGATGAAAGTGAAAGTGGAGCTTGAAAAAGTTGGCTTAAAACTCAACATTCAGAAAATGAAGATCATGGCATCCGGTCCCATAACTTCATGGGAAATAGATGGGAAAACAGTGGAAACTGTGTCAGACTTTAT
>NW_011485819.1:54039-54421 GCF_000754665.1 Bison bison bison | reverse complement strand
CCACCTGATCTGCATCTTGAGAAATCTGTATGCAGGTCAGGAAGCAACAGTTAGAACTGGACATGGAACAACAGACTGGTTCCAAATAGGAAAAGAAGTACGTCAAGTACTGTCAGCCTGCTTATTTAACTTATATGCAGAGTACATCATGAGAAACGCTGGACTGGAAGAAGCACAAGCTGGAATCAAGATTGCTGGGAGAAATATCAATAACCTCAGATATGCAGATGACACCACCCTTATGGCAGAAAGTGAAGAGGAACTCAAAAGCCTCTTGATGAAAGTGAAAGTGGAGAGTGAAAAAGTTGGCTTAAAACTCAACATTCAGAAAATGAAGATCATGGCATCCGGTCCCATAACTTCATGGGAAATAGATGGGAAA
>NW_011485819.1:51513-53939 GCF_000754665.1 Bison bison bison | reverse complement strand
AGCCATGAAATTAAAAGACGCTTACTCCTTGGAAGGAAAGTTATAACCAACCTAGATAGCATATTCAAAAGCAGAGACATTACTTTGCTGACAAAGGTTCGTGTAGTCAAGGCTATGGTTTTTCCAGTGGTCATGTATGGATGTGAGAGTTGGACTGTGAAGAAGGATGAGTGCCAAAGAATTGATGCTTTTGAATTGTGATGTTGGAGAAGACTCTTAAGCATCCCTTGGACTGCAAGGAGATCCAACCAGTCCATTCTGAAGGAGATCAGCCCTGGGATTTCTTTGGAAGGAATGATGCTAAAGCTGAAACTCCAGTACTTTGGCCACCTCATGCAAAGTGTTGACTCATTGGAAAAAACTCTGATGCTGGGAAGGATTGAGGGCAGGAGGAGAAGAGGATGACAGAGGATGAGATGGTTGTATGGCATCACTGACTCGATGGACGTGAGTCTGGGTGAACTCCGGGAGTTGGTGATGGACAGGGAGGCCTGGCGTGCTGCAATTCATGGGGTTGCAAAGAGTCATACACGACTGAGTGACTGAACTGAACTGAATTCAAGGGTCAAGTAGGGCTCTCTGCTATTTTCTCGAGTTTCTAATCATGCCAGAGTCTCCCTTACGCCTTCTTGGGATATACTGAGCAAGGTCGAGGCCTCTGTTCTCATGAATATGGAATCTGCTGTTTTAATTGAGCAAAATGTAAATCCTAAGGTGTGAGCTGATGTAAAAACTGGGTCAATCACCAAACACTGTTTCTGTGGTTATCAAGCTCAATGACCCTCACCTATTTTCACATCAAAAGCAGTACCCACTAAGTCCCAAGGTTAAGGAAGGGTTAAAACTCATCATTGAGAATTTAAAGGATCAGGGGCTATTAATTTCCTGTAGTAGTCCATGCAACACTCCTATTTTGAAGGTAAAAATTTTGAAGTGATAAATGGAGACTTGTTTTAGATGTATGAATACTATGTACCCAATCCTTATACTTTATTGTCTGAAATTCTTAAATGAGCCAAATATGACTTTAAGACAATTGAAAAGATTCTTGGGAATTATAAGCTATTGCTGCATTTGGATTCTGTGTTATGAAGAACTTGCCCTGCCTTTATAAAAAACTTATAACTTAAACTCAGCAGGCCCAAACCACAAAGCTGGTTTGGTCCCCAGAGGCTGAAAAGACTTTTGAGTCTCTTCAAACTGCTCTCTTGCAGGCTCCGATTTTGAGTTTGCCCAAAGGATTAGAGTTCATTTGTTACTGTAAAAAAAAAAAGTCTATGGGAGGAGAGTAAAAAGTTAGCTTAAAGCTTAACATTTAGAAAACGAAGATCATGGAATCCAGTCCCATCACTTCATGGCAAATAGATGGGGAAACAGTGGAAGGCTTTATATTTGGGGCTCCAAAATCACTGCAGATGGTGATTGCACCCATGAAATTAAAAGATGCTTGCTCCTTGGAAAAAAGATATTACCAACCTAGACAGCATATTACTTTGCTAACAAAGGTCCCTCTAGTCAAGGCTATGGTTTTTCCAATAGTCATGTATGGATGTGAGAGTTGGACTATAAAGAAAGCTGAGCATTGAAGAATTGATGCTTTTGAACTGTGGTGTTGGGGAAGACTCTTGAGAGTCCCTTGGACTGCAAGGAGATCCAACCAGTCCATCCTAAAGGAGACCAATCCTGAATATTCATTGGAAGGACTGATTTTGAAGCTGAAACTCCAATACTTTGGTCACCTGATGCAAAGAGCTGACTCTGTTGAAAAGACCCTGATGCTGGGAAAGATTGACAGCAGGAGGAGAAGGGGACAACATAGGATGAGATGGTTGTATGGCATCACTGACTCAATGGACATGGATTCGGGTGGAATCTGGGAGTTGGTGATAGACAGGGAGGCCTGGCATGCTTCAGTCCATGGGGTCACAAAGAGTCAGACACGACTGAGTGACTGAACTGAACTGAACTGAATTACTACTATTGTTTTGCTAATGCCTAAAGCTCAAAAGTTTACTAACGGGCAAAATCTTACTGTACTGACTTCTCTTGATGTAAGCAGGATCTTAAATTAAAGTTCAGAGTGAAATTGGCTCCATCTTTAAAACCACTGCAACTCAAGGTGTATTGAAAGCTCTAGGAAGAGAATATCACTTACACTGTTCCTGGAGACCCCAATCTGCAACAAAAGTTGAAAAGGCTAATGACATTATTAAGAGACATCTGTGTAAATTAACTCAGGAAACATAAGAGAGTTGGTTTAAAGTTTTACCCATAGTTTTAATGAGGGCTTGAATTGACCCTAGAAAGAAGGGACTGTCTCTATCACAGACCATTTTTGCATGTGGATAGAAGACTATACATGGATATCACCAGATGGTCAACACCAAAATCAGATTGATTATATTCTTTGCAGCCAAAGATGGAGA
>NW_011485819.1:50972-51413 GCF_000754665.1 Bison bison bison | reverse complement strand
AAGATATAAGCATCTGAATGCAGAGTTCCAAAGAATAGCAAGAAGAGATAAGAAAGCCTTCTTCAGTAATCAATGCAAAGAAATAGAGGAAAACAACAGAATGGGAAAGACTAGAGATCTTTTCAAGAAAATCAGATATACCAAAGGAACATTTCATGCAAAGATGGGCTAGATAAAGGACAGAAATGGTATGGACCTAACAGAAGCAGAAGATATTAAGAAGAGATGGCAAGAATACACAGAAGAACTGTACAAAAAAGATCTTCACTACCCAGATAATCACGATGGTGTGATCACTCACCTAGAGCCAGACATCCTGGAATGTGAAGTCAAGTGGGCCTGAGAAAGCATCACTACAAACAAAGCTAGTGGAGGTGATGGAATTCCAGTTGAGCTATTTCAAATCCTGAAAGATGATGCTGTGAAAGTGCTGCACTCAAT
>NW_011485819.1:50044-50461 GCF_000754665.1 Bison bison bison | reverse complement strand
ATAAGTCAGCAAAAACAAGACCAGGAGCTGACTGTGGCTCAGACCATGAACTGCTTATTGCCAAATTCAGACTTAAATTGAAGAAAGTAGGGAAAACCACTAGACCATTCAGGTATGACCTAAATCAAATCCCTTATGATTATACAGTGGAAGTGAGAAATAGATTTAAGGGCCTAGATCTGATAGATAGAGTGCCTGATGAGCTATGGAATGAGGTTTCTGACATTGTACAGGAGACAGGGATCAAGACCATCCCCATGGAAAAGAAACGCATAAAAGCAAAATGGCTGTCTGGGGAGGCCTTACAAATAGCTGTGAAAAGAAGAGAAGCAAAAAGCAAAGGAGCAAAGGAAAGATATAAGCATCTGAATGCAGAGTTCCAAAGAATAGCAAGAAGAGATAAGAAAGCTTCTCAGT
>NW_011485819.1:49358-49657 GCF_000754665.1 Bison bison bison | reverse complement strand
AAATATCAATAACCTCAGATATGCAGATGACACCACCCTTATGGCAGAAAGTGAAGAGGAACTAAAAAACCTCTTGATGAAAGTGAAAGAGGAGAGAGAAAAAGTTGACTTAAAGCTCAACATTCAGAAAACGAAGATCATGGCATCCGGTCCCATCACTTAATGGTAAATAGATGGGGAAACAGTGGAAACAGTGTCAGACTTTATTTTTCTGGGCTCCAAAATCACTGCAGATGGTGACTGCAGCCATGAAATTAAAAGATGCTTACTCCTTGGAAGGAAAGTTATGACCAACCTAG
>NW_011485819.1:46990-49258 GCF_000754665.1 Bison bison bison | reverse complement strand
ATCACTGACTCGATGGACGTGAGTCTGGGTGAGCTCCGGGAGTTGGTGATGGACAGGGAGGCCTGGCATGCTGCGATTCATGGGGTCGCAAAGAGTCGGACACGACTGAGCAACTGATCTGATATGATCTGATTGCCATATATCCTGAAACCTTAGAATTAACTAACTATTTGACTCAGTTTTCAGCTTTTCAACCACCTCATCAATTGAAAGCTTCCCATAGTGGGTTTCTCCGCTTCAAGGAAAGGACTTTCTTCAGCTCTACAAATACCTTCACCAACAATAAGCATATGCAATACTTCTTCTTGATCTGATGACATCTAACAATCCTAACTTTGTTTTAACAAAGTATTATAAAACATAATACTATGTTTTATAAAACATAAGATATAATACTTTAACAAAGTATTATAAAACATAATACTATGTTTTATAAAACATAATACTATGTTTTATAAAACATAATAAAACATAAACTTTGTTTACTGAGTATTTTGCCTGACATCTGAAACTGTTTAAACTGAGTTTGTTTTTAACTGTCTGAAAGCTTTTAAGCTACAAATGGTTGTCCAGGCTCCTATGAGTACCACAGCCTCTTCCAACTATTACTTGGAGCCCCTGGATCAGTGACACTCAGTATGAGGGTTCGGAGAATAAGTTGCCTCAACAATTTAAAGATGACACCACACAACAGCAGGAAGTAGTTATAGAATGAAAATGAGGCTCCTTTCCCTTGGCAACATAATTCTCCTAAAAGAAAATGGGGGAATGAGAAAGTCAATTCCTAGGCAGCTTGATAAAAAGTCTAGGGTTCCTGAAGAGGGGAAAGGAGTCTGGGGCTCTCAGAGAAGAGAAAGAGGTCTGGAATTCTCAAGGAGGAAGAAGAGACAAACTTTTTTCCCCCTACATTCCTTAGTAAGGATTATATAACAACAATGCATCCTGCTTGAGGACAGTTTCTTCTTCCTGAAAACATAATGGCTAATCCTATTATCTCCTATTTGGAGCCAAAGCAAAAACAACCCAGTTGTGGATGTACTGGTGATAGAAGCAAGGTCTGATGCTGTAAAGAGCAATATTGCATAGGAACCTGGAATGTTAGGTCCATGAATCAAGGCAAATTGGAAGTGGTCAAACAGGAGACGGCCAGAGTGAACATCAACATTCTAGGAATCAGTGAACTAAAATGAACTGGAATTGGTGAATTTAACTCAGATGACCATTATATCGACTACTGTGGGCAGGAATCCTTTAGAATAAATGGAGTAGCCATCATGGTCAACAAAAGAGTCCAAAATGCAATACTTGGATGCAATTTCAAAAATGACAGAATGATCTCTGTTCGTTTCCAAGGCAAACCATTCAATATCACGGTAATCCAAGCCTATACCCCAACCAGTAACATTGAAGAAGCTGAAGTTGAACGGTTCTATGAAGACCTACAAGACCTTTTAGAACTAACACTCAAAAAGATGTCCTTTTCATTATAGGGGACTGGAATGCAAAAGTAGGAAGTCAAGAAACACCTGCAGTAACAGGCAAATTTGGCTATGGAGTAAGGAATGAAGCAGGGCAAAGGCTAATAGAATTTTGCCAAGAGAACACGCTGGTCATAACAAACAGTCTCTTCCAACAACACAAGAGAAGACTACACATGGACATCACCAGATGGTCAATACCGAAATCAGATTGATTATATTCTTTTCAGCCAAAGATGGAAAAGCTTTATACAGTCAGCAAAAACAAGACCAGGACCTAAATGTGGCTCAGATCATGAACTCTTTATTGCAAAATTCAGACTTAAATTGAAGAAAGTGGGGAAAACCATTAGACCATTCGGGTATGACCTAAATCAAATCCCTTATGATTATACAGTGAAAGTGAGAAATAGAATTAAGGGACTGGATCTGATAGACAGAGTGCCTGATGAACTATGGACGGAGGTTCATGACATTGTACAGGAGACAGGGATCAAGACCATCCCCATGGAAAAGAAATGCATAAAAGCAAAATGGCTGTCTGAGGAGGCCTTACAAATAGCTGTGAAAAGAAGAGAAGCCAAAAGCAAAGGAGAAAAGGAAAGATATAAACATCTGAATGCAGAGTTCCAAAGAATAGCAAGGAGAGATACGAAAGCCTTCCTCAGTGACCAATGCAAAGAAATAGAGGAAAACAACAGAATGGGAAAGACTAGAGATCTCTTCAAGAAAATTAGAGATACCAAGGGAACATTTCATGCAAAGATGGGCTCAATAAAGGACAGAAATG
>NW_011485819.1:40003-45997 GCF_000754665.1 Bison bison bison | reverse complement strand
TGGTTTTAGAAAAGGCAGAGGAACCAGAGATCAAATTGCCAACATCTGCTGGATCATCAAAAAGCAAGAGAGTTCCAGAAAAACAACTATTTCTGCTTTATTGACTATGCCAAAGCCTTTAACTGTGTGGATTACAATAAACTGTGGAAAATTCTGAAAGAGATGGGAAAACCAAACCACCTGACCTGCCTCTTGAGAAACCGGTATGCAGGCAGGAAGTAACAGTTAGAACTGGACATGGAACAACAGACTTGTTCCAAATAGAAAAAGAAGTGCATCAAGGCTGTATATTATCACCCTGTTGATTTAACTTCTATGCAGAGTACATCATGAGAAATGCTGGGCTGGAAGAAGCACACGCTGGAATCAAGATTGCTGGGAGAAATATTAATAACCTCATATATACAGATTACACTACCCTTATTGCAGAAATTGAAGAGGAACTAAAAAGCCTCTTGATGAAAGTGAAAGATGAGAGTGAAAAAGTTGGCTTAAAGCTTAACTTTCAGAAAAGTAAGATCATGGCATCTGGTCCCATCACTTCATGGCAAATAGATGGGGAAACAGTGGAAACAATAGCTGACTTTATATTTTTGGGCTCCAAAATCACTGCAGATGGTCATTGCGGCCATGAAATTAAAAGACACTCCTTGGAAGGAAAGTTATGACCAACCTGCATAGCATATTGAAAAGCAGAGATATTACTTTGCCAACAAAGGTCCGTCTAGTCAAAGCTCTGGTTTTTCCAGTGGTCATGTATGGATGTGAGAGTTGGACTGTGAAGAAGGCTGAGCGCTGAAGAATTGATGCTTTTGAACTGTGGTGTTGGAGAAGACTCTTGAGAGTCCCTTGGACTGTAAGGAGATCCAACCAGTCCATTCTAAAGGAGATCAGTCCTGGTTGTTCATTGGAAGGACTGATGCTGAAGCCAAAAGTCCAATACTTTGGCCACCTGATGCGACGACTTTGACTCATTGGAAAAGACCCTGATGCTGGGAACTATTGAAGGCAGGAGCAGAAGGGGATGATAGAGGATGAGATGACTGGATGGCATCACTGATTCGATGGACGTGAGTTTGAGTGAACTCCGGGGGTTGAAGATGGACAGGGAGACCTGGTGTGCCGTGATTCATAGGGTCACAGAGAATCGGACACAACTGAGAGACTGAACTGAAATGAACTGAACTGATGACTCCCTTGCTTAAACTAGCGAGGGGGGCACTCTCCTTCCCCTTTCTGATGTCTATGTCAGAAGGTTTCTCTCTCCTTTTTCGCTTTAATAAAACTGCTACATAAAAGCTCTTGAGTGATAAAAGACTGGTCCCTGGTCCCCAAACTAAATCTTCTTCTTCAGAAATCTTGAATCCAACACCATTCACCGTAAGTTATCAAGGGTAAACTAGAATTAAAGCAGGAGGAATTATATATGTAGCATATCACAACTGATCAGAAACTAGCTGACATGTGGTTTAACCTTTGATAGATTCAGGGACTAATATCACAACACCCATGTACCTGTCAAAGTGTTCTTATGGAAGTTTCATGTATTTCATTAAGTAGAAAAACATATTCTCCATGTAACAAAGACTCAAAAAGTGTAGTTCATGTTGTTGTAGCCCAATCCAAAGACGTTCACCCCAGAAGGACATCTCTTATGTTGTTTACCAGAAAAGGAAATGCTTTGAGAGTTGGACTGTGTTCTCATAAGTCTTTAATGTTACTATTAATTGAAGTAGAAGCAAATGCAACAATATTTATGGCAACAAACACATTGACTTGGGCAGAACCAGAGAGCTTCAAAACACTTTGCAATTTACATAGGTAAGCCATTTGTAGAAATAAGGAAGACTGTTTACAGTTAGAGAAGATACCGGCACAATGTAAAAGAAGATTAATGTCTCATGATGCTGAAGCTAGTGCTCTTTTTCCCCATCACAACTTTATAAGCACAGTATGCTTGCCAAATATTGTTACATCAATATATCCATTGATTTATTCATTGAAATATATGGTACCAATGGAATGGGAGACTGGATTTTTCTGACAAGGTGGAGACTATAAACCCATCCATTAAACACACATATGTTCATATTTTGGTAGCAGACTTTGTTTTAGATGAAGAGGAAAAGTTAATTTCAAGAAAATCTTAAAAATAAGGAAATTATTGAGTAGAGAAGTACTTCCTTAGTCTAATGCAGAATAATGATTTTTGGTTTTAGATTTTTAAAAATCTATATATTCCTTATAAATAATCTCCTAGAGCAATTTTTAAAGTGGATCCAGATTCAAGGAACTAAGTGTACAGCCTATGTCTACTAGTGAAATTGTTGTAGAAGTACATTTTATAGTATGCTTTTCCAAACAAACAGACAAACTGCAGTGAATTGCTACTAATAATTGTTAACCTAATGAAGTGTCATATCCTATGGCATAAAATCAAAAATATTTTTATGAATCAAACCATAATCAAATACCATGCCCAAAGGATTTTGTGTAATGTAAAGATCACAGGATGTGAAATAAGAGTATTTGGGACAAAGCTGACTTACATGTTCAAGGACTGAATTATTTAACCTTTTTGATTCTCTATTTTCTTCTGTAAAATAGACAAAAAAAACTTTAATTTTATAATATAGCTTTGACTGTCTAAAAGTGAAAGTTAGTCATGTCTGATTTTTTGTGACTCCATGGACTATACAGTCCATGGAATTCTCCAGGCCAGAATACTGGAGTGGGTAGCCTTTCCCTTCTCCAGGAGATCTTCCCAGCCCAGGGATCAAACCCAGGTCTCCCACATTGCAGGCAGATTCTTTATCAGCTAAGCCATAAGGGAAGCCCCTGACCAGAATCTGAGAACTTTTTAAAATTTTCACGTCAGTTTAAATAGTGTGCAATTAATTTTTTAAAATAATCATTGCCAATTTTTACCCAACAGAAGAAGAAATCCAACATAATTTTAAATATTATGCATATCGAGAGAACTGACTCATTGTAAAAGACCCTGAGACTGGGAAAGACTGAAGGCAAAAGGAAAAAGGGGTGATGACAGAGGATGTGATGGTTGGATGGTATCATTGACTTGATGGACATAAGTTTGGGTAAACTCCAGGAGTTGGCGATGGACAGGGAAGCCTGGCCTCCTGCAGTCCATGGGGTCACAAAGAGTTGGACACCACTGAGTGACTGAACTGAACTGAACTGAACAGTCTTCCCTGATGGCTCAGCAGATAAAGAATCTACCTGCAATGCAGGAAACATGGGTTCTATCCCTTGGTTGGGGAGATCCCCTAGAGGAGGAAATGGTGACCCATTCCAATATTCTAGCCTGAAAAATCCCGTAGATGGACAAGCCTAGTAGACTACAGTCCAAAGGATCTCAAAGAATCACTCACAACTGAACATGAACTTGATACAGGGAACCAAAAAAAGAAGACAGCAACTGTGATGGGGGAGCTACAGGTAGACAGGGCTTTTTGTTGTTGTTGTTGTTGTTGTTATTTCCTCCCTGCAGAGCAATGAGTCTCCAAGAGCATAGGATGACCACACAGAATACCAATCACATTACAAAAGTGATCACAGAGGTTATCCCACCACTGGCAGCAACCAACAGACCGTCAAGTGTCAGTGCAGATAAATTGTATCCGGGGAAAACATCATACATGAAGTGATCCTTGATGCTGGAGTCACAAAATGGGAAAAAGAAAGTGACTAGACTCTGTTCAACAGAGTGGAGAACACCCACTGCTCAGCATACCCCCGCCAGGAAGCAGCATATGTGGGGGTCCATGATGGGCACATACTGCGGAGGTCTAGAGATGGCCACAGAGAAGTCAAAGGCATGACCACAAGGAGGACCACCTCTGAAGCTACCAAGGAATGTTCAATAGCTTCCTTTAGCCATTGAATTAGACAGCTTTTGAATCACAGGGCCAATCAGATAGCATTTTGGGCATTATGGAAGAAGATTAACATGTGTCTATCATGAACATGAAGGCCAGGAAGAAATACATCAGGGACTTCAAAGTCTGGCTAATGATTATAGTAAGAATGAACAGGTTTTCCTTGACAGTGACACTATAGGTGATGTGTGCATGAATTCTAAGTTGCTTCAGTCATGTCCAGCTCTTTGCGACCCTATGGACTGTAGCACTCTCCATAGTCTCCTCTGTCCATGGGAATTCTCCAGGCAAGAATACTGGAGTGTGTAGTAATGCCCTCCTCCAGGGATCTTCCTGGTGCAAGGACTGAACTCACGTTTCTTATGCGTCTCACATTGGCAGGCAGGTTCTTTAACATTAGTGCCACCTGGGAAGCCCACTATAGGTGATTTGCTGTGCTGTGCTTAGTTGCTCAGTCATGTCCAACTCTTTGCAACCCCATAGACTGTAGCCTGTTGGACTCCTCTATCCATGGGGATTCTCCTTGCAAGAATACTAGAGTGGGTTTCGATGCCCTCCTCCTGGGAATCTTCTCAATCCAGAGGTCAAACTCAGGTCTCCCATACTTCAGGCAGGTTCTTTACCACCTGAGCCACCAGGGAAGCCTACTATAGGTAATAAGTAAAGCCAAAAATAGAATTTTCTGCATCTGAGGATTCTGTGTAAATCCCATGAGAATGAATCCAGTCACATTTATCATGTCTTCTTACATTTCAGTGCTGATGATGAATTCAAAGTCAGGAAATTAACATAATTAAATAAGATAATATTTTTACTATCAGGTGATGAGAAGTTCATATTTTGGGCTTTCAGACATGCTTAATACATTTTATTAATACAAACTTATTTTTTCCCATTGTGTGCAGGAGAAGAAACATGCTACATTTTCTATTTTATGAAAAATGTGAACTTTTGAAGATGTTCTATTCAATTTATTACAAGGGTGCTCAAATCCTTCTTCCACACCTCTGGCAACTGGTTCCTGGGTCTTTGCTGGAGGACACCAAGGGTCAGGGAGATCACCATGCAATAAGCCTAATACCTTCTCAGTTAATAATAAATGTTAAAAACACTTCCTGACACATTAAAGAAAATACTTATGCAACTATCAATTCTGTTGATACATAAATTTGATCTAACTCACCTTCTTTTACCATTTAAAAGCCACTTCAGAAGTCTAAGAGACAAAGACTCTAATTCTATTTACCTCTTTATTACCAACACCTGTTTCAGGGTCTGACTATGTGCATATGTACATGTTTAGTCGCTTTAGTTGTGTCCAACTGTTTGCAACCCTATGGACTGTAGTCCACCATACTCCTCTGTCCAGGTGCCCATGAGATTCTCCAGGCAAGAGTCCTGAAATGGGTTGCTATGCCCACCTCCAGGGGATCTTTCCAACCCAGGGATCAAACCTGCATCTCTTGTGTCTCTTGCATTGGCTTCTGAGGTGGTACTAGTGGTCTGACTATACTGGTGTTTGATAAAATTAAGTGAATAAATAAGTTGGAAGACTCTCATTTCCTCAGTGTTTTCCTTTTTTCAAGCTAAATCCAAAAATAGTGCTTACTGTTTTCAGGGGAAAAGAAAAATGAATAAATGGTTGGGTGTTTAAATATATACTCCTTTTACCTATTGAGATCTCTCCATCCTGAGCTGCTATCTTCTCTGGTCTGCTTCAATCAGCTGCCTTGTCTTCTGGCTGAGAGGTAGTGCTAGCTTTTAGATGGTCCTTCTGTGTTTCTGAGACCATTATCTCCCCTGATCTCCCAGGTCCTATTGTGGTAATGGCTGCCTACAGGTACTAGCTTCTGGGTTCTGTATCATCTGTTATTAGTTTCCCTAACTCTTTCCATTGTTTGACAAGTAAACATTAATATGCTTAATAACTCTTGCTAACTCCTATTTTATTTATTATTATTTTTAATTTATTTTAATTGGAGGCTAATTACTTTACAATATTGTGGTGGGTTTTGCCATACACTGACATGAATCAGCCATGGGTGTACCTGTGTTCCCCATCCTGACCCACCCCCACCCACCTCCTTCCCCATCC
>NW_011485819.1:32906-39802 GCF_000754665.1 Bison bison bison | reverse complement strand
ATACACTATATTGGTGTTTTTCTTTCTGATTTACTTCACTGTATAATAGGCTCCAGTTTCATCCACCTCATTAGAATTGATTCAAATGCATTCTTTTTCATAGCTGAGTAATATTCCATTGTGTATATGTACCAAGGCTTTCTTATTTGTTCATCTGCCAATGCACATCTAGGTTGCTTCTATGTCCTAGCTATTGTAAACAGTGCTGCAATGAGCATTGGGGTGCACATGTGTCTTTCAATTCTGGTTTCCTCGGTTTGTATGCCCAGCAGTGGGATTGCTGGATCATATGGCAGTTCTATTTCCAGTTTTTTAAATTAATCTCCACACTGTTCTCCATAGTGGCTGTACTAGTTTGCATTCCCACAAACAGTGTAAGAGGATTCCCTTTTCTCTGCACCCTCTCCAGCATTTCTTGTTTGTAGACTTTTTGATAGCAGCCATTCTGACTGGCGTGAGATGGTATGTAATTGTGATTTTGATTTGCATTTCTCTGATAATGAGTGATGTTGAGCATCTTTTCATGTGTTTGTTAGCCATCTGTATGTCTTCTTTGGAGAAATGTATGTTTAGTTCTTCAGCCTATTTTTTGATTGGGTCGCTTATTTTTCTGGAATTGAGCTGAAGGTGTTGCTTGCATATTTTTGAGATTAGTTCTTTGTCAGTTGCTTCATTTGCTATTATTTTATCACATTCTGAAGGCTGTCTTTTCAGCTTGCTTAGAGTTTCCTCTGTTGTGCAGAAGCTTTTAAGTTTAATTAGGTCCTATTTGTTAATTTTGCTTTTATTTCCATTACTCTGGGAGGTGGGTCATAAAGGGTCTTCCTGTGATTTACATCAGAGTGTTTTGCCTATGTTTTCCTCTAGGAGTTTTATAGTTTCTGGTTTTACATTTAGATCTTTAATCCATTTTGAGTTTACTTTTGTGTATGGTGTTTGAAAGTGTTCTAGTTTCATTCTTTTACAAGTGGTTGACCAGTTTTCCCAGCACCACTTTTTAAAGAGATTGTCTTTTCTCTATTGTATATTCTTGCCTTCTTTGTCAAAGATAAGTTGTCCATAGGCCTGTGGATTTATCTCTGGGCTTTCTATTTTGTTCCATTGATCTATGTTTCTGTCTTTGTGCCCATACCATACTGTCTTGATGACTATTGCATTGTAGTATAGCCTGAAGTCAGGCAAGTTGATTTCTCCGTTTAATTCTTCTTTCTCAAGATTGATTTGGCTATTTGAGGTTTTTTGTATTTCCATACAAATTGTGAAATTTTCTAGTTTTCTGAAGAATGCCATTGGTAGCCTGATAGGGATTGCATTGAATCTATAGATTGCTTTGGGTAGTATACTTATTTTCACAATATTGATTCTTCTGACCCATGAACTTGGTATATTTCTCCATCTATTTGTGTCTTCTTTGATTTCTTTCACCAGTGTTTTATAGGTTTCTATATATAGGTCTTTTGTTTCTTTAGGTAGATTTATTCCTAAGTATTTTATTCTTTTCATTGCATAGTGAATGGAATTGTTTCCTTAATTTCTCTTTCTGTTTTCTCATTGTTAGTATATAGGAATGCAAGGGATTTCTGTGTATTAATTTTATATCCTGCAACTTTACTATATTCATTGATTAGCCCTAATAATTTTCTGGTGGAAAGCATCATTTTCTATGCACATCATGTCATCTGCAAGCAGTGAGAGTTTTACTTCTTCTTTTCCAATCTGGATTACTTTTATTTCTTTTTCTTCTCTGATTGCTGTGGCTAAAACTACCAAAACTATGTTGAATAGTAGTGGCAAGAGTGGGCATCCGTGTTTTGTTCCTGACTCTAGGGGAAATGCTTTCCATTTTTCACCATTAAGGATAATATTTGCTGTGAGTTTATCATATATGGATCTATTATATTGCAATCTCCTTTTTAAATATGCCATTTCTTGTTAAACTCCAAGGCTTGTAAAAAAATAAAGATCCTCATGTTAAAAGATAGTACTCCTTTTGGAGTGATAATTCCATGGGATTTATGCCTTTTATTAACTTAAGCTGTTTTATAATTATTTAAGTAGTAGAGAATTGAAAATAATGCAAGTATTTCCTTTTTTATTATTTTCTTTTTTAAAATTTATTTATTTTAATTAGAGTGTAATACTTTACAATATTGTATTGGTTTTGCCATACATCAACATGAATCCGCCACAGGTGTACACATGTTCCCTGGGAGAAATATCTGTAACCTCAGATATGCAGATGACACCACTCTTATGGCAGAAAGTGAAGAGGAATTAAAGTGAAAGTGGAGAGTGAAAAAGTTGGCTTAAAACTCAACATTCAAAAAACAAGTATCAAGGCATACAGTCCTATCACTTCATGGCAAATAGATGAGGAAACAATGAAAACAGTCACAGACTTTACATTCTTGGGCTTCAAAATCACTGCAGATGGTGACTGCAACCATGAAATCAAAAGACACTTGCTCCTTGGAAGAAAAGCTATGATCAACCTAGACAGTGTATTAAAAAGCAGAAACATTACTTTGCCAACAAAGGTATATCTAATCAAAGCTATAGTTTTTCCAGTAGTCACGTATGGATGTGAGATTTGGACTATAAAGAAAGTTGACTGCTAAAGAATTGATGCTTTTGATCTGTGGTGTTGGAAACGTCTCTTGAGAGTCCCTTCGACTGCATAGAGATCCAACCAGTCCATCCTAAAGGAAATGAGTCCTGAACATTCATTGAAAGGATTGATGCTGAAGCTGAAGCTCCGATATTTTGGCCACCTGATGCAAAGAACTGACACACTGAAAAATACCTTGATGCTGGGAAAGACTGAAGGCAGGAGGTGAAGGGGACAACAGAGGATGAGATGATTGGATGGCATCACCGACTTGATGGACATGAGTTTGAGCAAGCTCTGGGAATTGGTGATGGACAGGGAAGCCTGGGGTGCTGTAGTTCATGGAGTTGCAAATAGTAGAACATGACTGAGCAGCTGAACTGAACTGAATTCTTGTCCATAGAAATGCAAATAGTGTCAAATGGAAGTTTAAATAATTTCTTTGACCATTAAAGATTAAGCAAGTTTTGCAGTTCCCTGATTGAACATTGTTAAAACCGGTACACTGGATTTTCCTTCTGAGTGATTAGTAATATTTTCTAGTTCTCTCCAAACCATGAACTAAATTAAATATTTGTCATGTGCTCATTTTATATTTTGTGAAGGTCATCATTTCACTTTTTTTAAATTTTTTTAAAATTTTATTTTATTTTTAAACTTTACAATATTGTATTAGTTTTGCCAAACATTGAAATGAATCCGCCACAGGTATACCCATGCTCCCCATCCTGAGCCCTCCTCCCTCTTCCCTCCCCATACCCTCCCTCTGGGTCGTCCCAGTGCACCAGCCCCAAGCATCCAGTATCGTGCATCAAACCTGGACTGGCGACTCGTTTCATACATGATATTATACATGTTTCAATGCCATTCTCCCAAATCTCCCCACCCTCTCCCTCTCCCACAGAGTCCAAAAGACTGTTCTATACATCAGTGTCTCTTTTGCTGTCTCGTACACAGGGTTATTGTTACCATCTTTTTCCTCTGCTGATGCTAATTCGCTTCAGTAATGATCACTATAGAATTAAAAGACTCATAAATATTTAGATATCCTTACTTTATGTATTACTTCCCTGGTGGGTCAGACGGTAAAGTGTCTGCCTGCAGTGCAGGAGACCCGGGTTCAATCCCTCAATTGGAAAGATCCCCTGGAGAAGGAAATGGCAATCCACTCCAGTACTCTTGCCTGGAAAATTCCATGGACCAAGGAGCCTCATAGGCTACAGTACTTTATGTATTAGTTCATTATATATTTTCTGTTTTATATTTGTTGGATTTATTTTTTATAATTAGTCTGCATAAATCTCCTTTAAAATTTGTTTTGAAGCAAAATGGTCCAACAATTCTTTCTCATCTGTTTCTATATTTTCATGCTGTCCAAACTATTACAAATTCTGAATTAATAAAGTCTAAGGAAATTAAGCTTAACATGAAGAGGACTTTGAGATTTAAAAGACTTTCATTTGAGATCACAAAGAGATTTTTACACTTTTACTTCCACAAAACAAAGGCATATCCAGGAGACAAAAAAACAAAACAAAACAAACAAACAAACAAACAAACGGGCTGCAAGTTATGATAGAGTGGCACAAATTACGTTTTTTCTAGGTTTTCCCTCTATGAGTTTTATACTATCCAATTTTACATTTAGGTCTTAAATCCATTTGAGGGGTATTCTTGTATATGGGGTAAAGGAATGTGGTTGAAGAGGCACCCTTTTTTCCCAGTGTATATTCTTGCATCTAGGAGACAGGCTTTTGCAACTTAGTAAACAGAGTTACAGCAGTACCATGTTTTAGCATTGCTTGTGGTCAAATTATGGAGGAAATCACTCCAGTTGACCACTGAGTTTGAGAAAGTGACATTTCTCAAACTGGTGAGAAGAAACACCAGTTAGAGTGTTGCAGTTAAAGATTTATAAAGAGTAATATTTTAATGTAAGATAAACCAATGCCCTCTAGGTACAGAGAGGAGATTGTCAGTATCTCTAACTTTCCTAAAAGTTCATCTTAGACATTTCAATTTTATAAAGATCAACCATAGTACTGGTTTTCACTAATAGGAAGAATTCTGGAGGAGATTTTGTCTTCAAAAAAAATTCTCCTAATGTACTAATGTTGCTGCTTTTGTAAATGAAATAGCATAATTTGAACTTTCGAAAAGAAGACAAAAAATTGTAGTGCTGAAATATACTGTTACACATGAGACAGGCTGCAACATGTTGACACCAACTACTGCAAAGACAAATGAGTCATTAAGACTGCAGATAATTTTATTGTCTATATACTTGAATGTACCACACACAACTATTTACAATTTAAGTAAATAGAGTAAATGAAGACTAACTTCAACATTTCTGCCTTATTTTTTGTGCCAAGGAAGCACTTAGACTGAATTATTATTTGCTCCTTTTGTGCATGCCTCTCTTCTTGTGTTAGATTTATATTAAAAAATAATTGCTCAGATGTTATTTCCTTGCTCAATTGTCCCTTTACTATTTGTTTATCTAAGAATTTCTATACCTCGTCTCTTTAATACAGCCCAAGCAAAAACAGAAGTTCTGAGATTAATGTCTCATGAAAAGATTTCATATAAGTAACATATATGAAAACTTTAATAAAGTAGATGTAAGACTCTAGGAAAGACATATTCTACAATCATCAGTCCTGGGGTTTATAGTTGTTCTCCTCATTGCCTAATATGAAGCTAAAACACCGATGTTGAAGTCTCTGGAATGTATATCAAATAATATCAAAAATGCCTAAAATATGTCTATCAAAAATTAAATACTCAACAAATTTTAATTTTGAGGCTATTTTTTATGGTAATGATCTGCAAAATTTATTATTACTTTTTTTTTGGTAGCAGGTACAACCCTACCTATGTGGTATAAATCACTTTTTTTTGTCATCGGGAACAGCCTAAGTTACTCTCCTCTTCAGTAAACTCCTCATGGCATTTTTCACCTCTGTGTTTCTCACTGTGTAAATGATAGGATTTAACATGGGACAGAGGATTGCAAAGAACACAGTCACCAACTTGTCCACAGGATAAGTGGCCACAGGACGCAGGTAGGTGAATATACAAGGGACAAAAAAGAGCACCACTACTGTAAAGTGGGCACCGCATGTAGAGAAGGCTTTGTGTCGTCCTTCAGAGCCATGGGATTTCAGGGAGCTCAGGATGACTATATAGGAGATGAGCAGCATGAAAAAAATAAGCAAGCACATGCCCCCTGTATTAGCTGCCACCACGATTCCAAGCCTGTAAGTGTCGCTGCAGGAAAGTTCCAACAGTGAGAAGAACTCACACATGAAGTGATCAATGACGTTGGGACCACAGAAGGTCAAGTCCATGGTGAAAAGAATCTGCACAGTGGCATGCAGAATGCCCCCAGTCCAGGTCACCACCACCAGGAGCTGGCAGAGCCCCTGTCGCATGATGGCTGTGTAGTGCAGAGGCTTGCAGATGGCCACATAGCGGTCATAGGCCATGACAGTGAGGACGATGGTCTCTGACCCTCCCAGTAAGTGTCCCACAAAGAGCTGGGTCAGGCAACCATCCCAACAGATGGTTCTCTTCTGGTACAGCAGGTCAATGACCATTTTGGGGGTGGTGACGGATGTGAAGGAGGCATCTATGAAGGACAAGTGCATGAGAAAGAAGTACATGGGAGTAGAAAGTGTGGGGCTGAGGGAGATAGTGATGACAATGAGCAGGTTGGCCAGCACCGTGAATAGGAAAACAAGTAAAAGGACAACAAAGAGTATTTTCTGCAAGTGTGGATTCTGTGTGAGTCCCAAGAGAACAAATTCAGTCACATTGTTGGGAGGTATCCAGAGATTCATTTGGGAACTTACAAACTGCTGAGCCTAAGTTACCTACAAAAGAATAAAGATCGATACATATTAATCATGAAGTAATAATAGTTAGAATTTCTGTAATAGTCCAGGTTTGATGCATGATATTGGATGCTTGGGGCTGGTGCACTGGGACAACCCCAGAGGGATGGTATGGGGAGGGAGAACGGAGGAGGGTTCAGGGTGGGGAACACATGTATACCTGTGGCAGATTCATTTTGATATATGGCAAAACCAATACAATATTGTAAAGTTAAATAAAATAAAACTAAAATAGTCTTACCTGTGGGGAAAAAAAAAAAAAAAGAAATAGAACAGTCCCTGTAACTGTGGAGCAAGCCCACAGTTTAGTCCCAGTATTTGTTTTAATTCTTTCTTACTGATGAAAAAATTATGCTTGTCGTCTCTTCAGATATCAAATATCTGTCACC
>NW_011485819.1:15798-32806 GCF_000754665.1 Bison bison bison | reverse complement strand
CCTGTAGAACAGCTATAGGACAGCATTTGATGTGTGCTTTATTGAGGAAACAGTGAGCTGTCTACACGGGGTCAGGATTCTCATTCTTGTTCTAACTGCCTGTGACTCTGCTAAGTCATCTCAGTGTCACGTGCTCCCAAGCTTTCCTCTGTGTCTGTGAGATTACACATGGTATGTAATACTTATATGCATCTACACAGGTAACAGTTATTCCCTCATCCATGAGAATTTACATCTGAACCCACAGCTCTCACTGTGGAAAGAAAGAGGTGGTCAACAAATATCTAAGCAGAAAAATGTTATCTGCTCAGTTCTGTCTGGCTCATTTGTGACTCCATGGACTGTAACCCTGCCAGACTCCTCTATCCACGAAATTCTCCAGGAAAGAATACTGGAGTGGGTTGCCATTCCCTTCACCAGGGGATCTTCTTTACCCAGGGATTGAACCTGGGTCTCCCATATTGTGGGCAGATTCACAGATTCTTTACCACGTGAGCCACCAGAGAAGCCGAATCTAAGCAGAGGTTTTAGGAAAATATATGTAAGTAACTGATAACACATTCTACCTGGCACCAATGAGAACACATAAACTATTTAACTGTGGTTCCTGACTTACTATAGTAGCAGCATGACATCGGCAGTGTCTGAAATCTATTAGATGCTGATTGTAAATAATCAACCTGTAATGCAGGAGACCTGGGTTTGATCCCTGGGTCAGGAAGATCCCTTGGAGAAGGGCATGGCAACCCACTCTAGTATTCTTGCTTGTATAATTACATGGAAAGAGGAGCCTGGACGGCAACGGTCCATGGGGTCACAAAGAGTTGAACACGATTGAGCACCTATGCCAATGCTAACAGCTAATAGGTAAGAATATGCCTGAATCGCCAGACCATAAATCTAGGAGGAATTCAAGTGTTCTTTATTTATTACTCTGTTTATCATTACTCTATATTTTATGAGAAACAAAAATAAACATTTGAAAGGAAACTGCACTCTAGTTTAATAGTTTCTGACACAGCATATTGGGTAAAAGTGAAAATATTGAATTTCTTCTATGAAAAAGTATGTTACTGGGTCTTTTTACTTTAAAGATAATTATAATTTTTGTTAATTGATTTTTTATTTTTAAAATTCCATTTCCCATTGAATTTAACATAGTCATATTCAGTAAATTTACAAATTCTAATAGACTTGAATTAAAAAAAGAAACTCTTGAACATATTTTCAGTAAAAAGAATCTTTCAAGTAGAGAAAGTCCTTATTGTCAAAGTTCTAAAAGTACAAATTGATGTGGAGAACAGAAAGCATCTGCCAGTAAGATAGACAATGCACTATACATACATAAATATATGCACAGATTAACACAACACAGATAAAATCTATTGCTTAAAGTAAGCACCTGTTCTCAGGGCAGCAATGGAGACACAGACATGGAGAACAGACATGTGGATACAGGCTGGGAGGAGCAGATGGGATGAATAGAGACAGTAGCATTGAAACATACACATTACCACGTGTAAAATTAGATAGCCAGCGGGAGTTTACTGTATGACCTAGGGAGCTCGAATGTCCTGCTCTGTGATAATCTGGAGAGGTGGGACAGGGTGAGATGTGGGAGGGAGGTTCAAAAGAGAGGGGACCTACCTCCCCTTGAGGTATGTCCAGACATATACCTACAGCTGATTCATGTAGATATATGGCAGAAACCAACACAACGTTGTAAAGAAATTATCCTCCAATTAAAAATAAATTAAAAAAATTTTTAAAGATAAGTACCTATTACAGTATACTCATTCAACAAATATTTATTAAACACTTACTAAGTGTATAAATGCACATCTATTCACAAATTTATACAGTTTCCCTGTTAAATGCCCTTAATACTTTTAATTTCATAACCAAACAGCCACAGTCATCCATTCATGATAGCTATGATCTTCTCAATTTTCATATTTTTCTTACTTGCATTCTCATAGCTACTTCCCCTATCTTTCCATTGGATTATCCCATCATTCTTGATTACAAGATATTGCATTACTAACAGAATGAGAAATTGGGAGAAATATATTTCCCAAATAAAAGATAAGACAAAACATAAATACAATAAAATATATTCTGCTAACAGTATGTCTTTCCCTAAAGAGCTTTTTAATTATCCAAAAATAATACAATGTTGTAAATCAAATCTACTCCAATAAAAGTTGTTTAAAAGCCAGATATTATGCTTATGAGGAACCAAAATGCAGTAACTTCATTGTATTCCCTTATTCTGAAGTGGGATACCTCAACAGATCAGAAAAGGATATAGTGGACATGAATTAAGAGTTAGATGTAATTAATATAGTAAAAGTGTTTTAAAAGTACTATGAAGAAATACAAATTACTTTTTCAATTTTCTTTAATTTCACAATACTCCTTTATAAATAACTACTAATGGAAAATATTTTTAAAGAAGAAAAATCTTTATTCACACATATGCTCAGCACAATTATTAAGAACTGTGGAAAATGTAGAAACAGCATGGAATGTTCATAGTTCAGTTGGTAAATCATCTTCCTGCAATGCAGGAAACCTGAGGTCAATTCTTGGGTTGGAAAGATCCCCTGGAGAAGGAAATGGCAACCCACTCCAGTATTCTTGCCTGGACAGTCCCATGGACAGAGGAACCTGACAGGCTACAGTCCACGGGATTGCAAGAGTCAGGCATGACTTAGCGACTAAACCACCACCACCACCATGGAATGCTCAATAGTGTAAAAAAAAAAAATGTATAATTGGAATACAGTGTATCTGCTTCAATAATATGTGTTTTTCAAGAAATTTAAAAAAAATGTGCAGTATCATAGAAACATTTTTAAATTGTAAAATAAAGTGGAGACAATTTTGGATGCAAATATGAATTGTTTAATTATTCTAATTTACTTCTAATTAATATTTCTACTCTTTTTACTAATTTAAATATATGTTTTTGTTGTTCAGTCGCTGAGTCGAGTCCAACTGTGCAATCCCATGGACCACAGCAAGTCAGGCCTTCCTGTGCCTCACTAACTCCTGGAGTTTGCCCAAATTCATATCCATTGAGTGAGTGATGCCATCCAACTATTTCATTCTCTTACTGCCCTTTTCTCCTTTACCTTCAGTCTTTCCCATCATCAGGGTCTTTCCCAAGGAGGCAGCTGTTCTCATAGCATTAAATAAATATCAGTAAAGAAGAAAAGACTTCAAAATATTTCTACAAATGGCAACCCAATCCAGTATTCTTGCCTGGAGAATCCCATGGACAGAGGAGCCTGGCAGGCTATAATCCATGGGGTCACAAAAGTTGGACACAACTTAGTGACTAAACCACCACCACATAAATTAGTAGCATTGTACTTGAATATATCTTTCTTGATGTACTCTATGCTGAGAAAGACACAGTTTAATGTCAGGTGAGGATATGAGTGATAATATGATTTGTAAGATCAATTTGAATCTGAAAGTCTCTGATTATGTGATTTCCTTGGGAAAAAAGTCTTACCTATGTGTGTGTCTGATATAAGTCCATGCTCAACTTCTGTTAGCTCACAAAGAAATAACTTGCAAGATTTGAAAATGCCAACTATCCCAGCTATAATGAGTGTCTTTGTTGGTTTATAAATGGTTCCTTTTGATGAACCTTAAAAGCATGACCACATATCCTATTGTGGGCATTTCTGTAAAGTTTCTTATCTATGGCTAATAGGACCTCAAGGGTATTTCATCATCAGTAGCAGACCTTTCCAACAATTCAATTTTGTCATGAGGTAAACTGAACAGAGAAGAACTGTTTTATGTGACATATTTAATTTTGAACTCCTCTTTGAGTCTACATGAGGACAAAATAATATGACGAGACAGAAAAAAAAAAACAAAAAACTGTTGACCATTTATGAATTTAGGTATTTGAAATATATGGGCTTAATAATAAGACTGAATATTTAGCAGTGTATAAATTAAACATTCAAGTGGGTAAATCTGATATTTAAATTCTATTATAATACTTTGTTTTCTTAATCTACCCATTATTCAAATCATTATAAAATGTTGTTTTTAATTATATCTTAAGTGTTAACTATGAACACTATTATAATATTGGCACTTCAGGTGAAGTTTTCAGTACCTCTTCAAAATAGTTGTTTCTTGTGTGAGTTCTGGAATTAGATTAACATGATAATGATGAAAATGATTCTATTATTTAATTATACTTAGAGATGGGAAAATACATTTCTTTCACTCATTTAAAATTAACCTTAATATTCATATGAAATAGAAAAATTAGGCAATAATATTCACAATTTATAACAAGAAAATACAAGACTGGGAATAAAAATGTGATCTACCAAGAAGAAATAAGAGGGCAAGCCATTAAATTCTGGGTGATGACCCTTATCTTAAAGTTATTATTTTAAGTGGCTTGACACATTATGTTACCACCACTGTAAGGCCCAATTCAACTATCTACTGAAGGAAATAAATACCAGTATTTGAAATTATTTGGTAAATAAATGTAATTCAGTCCAACTCAGAAGTATTCCTATGTAGAGCCACATTCACACACCATGTTCAAATATTTCTGTGTTAATAAGAAGGAAAATAAATTGTACATAACTCTTGATTAACTCCAGAGAATATGTGACTGTGAGCAGCATGTGTCATGAAAAAGAGATTTAAAAGAACTGAAATCACATGGACAACCCTAGCTTAAATGGACACTCCAATATTAGAGTGCTTTAATGCTATTTGTGATTCAGATTCCAAAGACAGCTTGAATGAGAGTCTGAAACTCTCTAAAGAACTATAAATGATATGGATTTCTCTGAAGTGTCACTGTGAAAATGTCTTGAACATTTTTTCCAGCTCTGGAATGAAAGACAGAATCAGATCAGAGATTTAGCATGTACTGACACAGTCATCATTCACAACCTCATAATGATTGAAATCCATTCGCAATGGCCCATTGATTGTCGGGCAACCTCTACTTAAATAGCTACATGCTGGGCAGAGAGATTGCTTTAGAATTTCTACACCTGTCTAGCCAAACTCCTGAGTGCCTACAGAAGCACGGAATGGAAGCAGAACAGATTTAGGTAAGGGATGTATATGAAAATAATTTCTCAAAAGAGGAGTTCCTGGCTCCATACCAGAAAAATTTGTTTCCAAAATATAAATCCCAAGAGAAAGTTTTTTAGAACCCTGAAGAGACAGCCACACAGATTCTCAAACTTGAAGAGTTAACTAGAATGGAAGCAGGAAAATTTATACTGGATCTTACCACTGCTGATAAGAAAGTAGATGAGATGTAGTTAGACATTTGATAGATTCATGAATAAATTTAACAAGAACCAGGTACCTGTCAACGTGTTCTTATGACAGCTCCATACATTCCAATATGTAGAGAAATATGTTCTCAAAATAACAAGCACTCAAGGGCAGACCTCATATTGTATTAATCTAATCCAAGGAAATTTTCGTTCCAGAAGGACATCTCTTAAGTTGTTTACCAGGAATGGAAAGATTTTGGGAGGTGGACTGTGGTCTCATAAGCCTTCCAGTTTTAACTCAAATTGAAGTAGGAGAAAATATAACAATATTTATGTTAGAAAGTGTATTGGTTTTGCCAGGACAACAACATTTTGGAACATCATTGCAATTTACCTCGGTAAACTACTCATAGAAATGGGGAAAACTATTCAAGGTTAAGGAAGAATATGATGGCACAGTGAGAAATAAAGCTCATGGCTCCTGATCCTAACACTAGTTCTGTTATTCACCATCATGTTTTCCTTACCATGATACTCTTGTTAAATATTTTCACATCATGATGTATATTGATTTATTCAATTAAATTTGTGGTACCCACGTAGTAGGAGGCTGGATTTTTCTAACAAAAAGGAGATTATAAACATATCTGTGAAATATTTATGCATTTAAATTTTGATAGAATTTATTTTTGAAAAGATTTTAAATTAATTGCAATAAAGTCATATAACATAGGTAAATTGTTTAGTCAAGAAGTACTTTCTTTGATTAAATGTAGCATGATATTTTTTTAATATGTGTATTCCTTATAATCTTCTAAAGCAGATTTCAAAGAGGATTTCAGATTCAAGGAACTAATATAAAGCTATCTTTCTATAACAAAACTGTTTTAAAAATATATTTTACTGTGTGCTTTAGAGAAATCTTGCATTTAATTTTGCAAATAATTGTTGACTTAATGAAGGGTCACTTCCTATGTCATGTAATTAAAAGGATTTTTATATACTAAATCATAATTATATACCAAGTCCCAGGAATTCTGTATAATGAAAGATCCGAAGATGTGGAATTAAAATTTTGGATCCTATGCTGACTTCCATATTCTATGATTTAATTATATAACCTTTCTGAACTGATGTCTTTTCTGTAAATAAGAACACTAAACTTTAATTTTGTAATGTTGTGACCATTTGAAAACATCTCAATTTTTTCCCTATAAATTTGATAATTTTTATAATCTCTAATGTTTCCCAAGAGACTAAGAAATCCAATATAATTTTCAATATCAGTTGTGCTAAAAATACATTAAGAGGATATTGATAAGTGTCTTCTTTCTATTTTATATTCCACACCATCTTAGATATCATCTTATATAGTAGGCCATATAACTTTCTGAGAACCAGTTGCTTCTATATAAATGCACATTATGAAAGTATGTAATTACTATGGAAAACTTTTTACTTACTACAAAACAAGAGAGATCCTGCTAGAATTCTATCACTTCTCTGATACCCTTTTAAATGGTTGAAAAGAATAAAATTTGGATTTAGAAGGATGCAGATCTGAATACTGATTTTGTCTCTGAAATTGGATAGATTACTTGCTTTTTTGAAATTTATTCTTCATCATCTGTGAAACAAGGATAATCATAATACCTACCTTGCAAAGATGCTGTTTAGTGTTCTCAAAGCACTCAAGAGCAGAGCTAGGGGCTTCCTTGTTGGTCCAGTGGCTAAGACTCTGAATAATGAATGCAGGGGTCCAGGGTTCAATATCTTGTCAGGGAACTAGATCTAATATGCATATAATAACTATGTGTTCACATGCACAACTAAAGGTCCCCTACACAGCAAAAAAAGATCCCATGCAACCAGTATAAAAAATAAATAAATATTAAAAGCAAACAAAAAAGAAAATAGATGACCAAGACATAGCATGTTGGGTCACCTTGCCATTTCCCATCACATTAAATCCAAAGACTAGCCTGATAGTAAGCAATGCTTAAAAAAAAAAAAAAAAAAAAAAAGCGCAAAGTCCATATTCTTTTAGTCCAGTTCAAAAAGGCATTTTCATCTCAAAAAGACATCTTCTAAGTTGTTTACCAGTAATGGAAAGGTTTTGGAAGGTGGACTGTGGTCTCATAAACCTTCCTGTTTTATTTCTAATTTAAGTAGAGGCAAATATAACAATATTTATGGCAATAAATACACTGGCTTGGCCAGAATCACAAAAATTGAAAACACACTGCAATTTACCTAGGTAAACTACTTGTAAAAATGGGGAAAACTGTTTAAGGCTAAAGAAGAGCATAATGGCATAGTGTGAAATAAACCTCATCACTCCTGATACTAAAGCTAGTGGTTTTACTCTCCACCATGTTTCCATAGCCAGAATATGTTTGCTGAATATTGTTACATCATGATGTCCATTGATTTCTTCAATAAAGTATACCGTACCTATGTAGTAAGAGGTTGGGCATTTCCAACAAAAGAGGAGACTATAATCCCCTCCATGACATATATATTTGTAATTTGATAGCTGATTGACTTAATTTTTTAAAAGATGCAAAATTAATTTTCAACAAAGTCTTATAAGTTAGTTTCTCAGTTTTGTCCGACTCTTTGCATGGATGGTAGCCTGCCAGCCTCCTCTGTCCACGGAATTCTCCAGACAAGAATACCAGAGTGAGCTGCCATTTCCTTCTCCAGGGGATCTTCCCAACCCAGGGATCAAACCCAAATCTTCTACACTGGGGGTAGATTCTTTACCACTGAGCCACCAAGGAAGCTGAGATAGTTTATTTAGCCAAGATGTATTTTCCTTGGTTAAATGTACAGTAATGATGCCCACTCTTTTTTTTTTTAAAATATATATACATTCCTTATAAATAATCTCCAAAGCAGTTTTCAAAGAGGAATCAATTTTCAAGGAATTAAGTGCAATGCCAACTTTCTAACAGTGATACTGTTTTTTCAACCATCTTACTGGATGCTTTTGGGAAAAAAAAGGAAAAAGCATGTAAGTGCTCCTAGTAATTGTTAACCTAATGAAGTGTCACTTCCTATGGCATATAATCAAAAAAATATTTTTGCTTTTATAGAAGAAACCTCATCTAATGTCAACACAAAGGAATTCTGTATAATGTAAAGATCACAGGATATGGAATAAGAGTATTTGGGCCCAATGCTGACTTCCATGTTCTATGATTTAGTTATTTAATATTTCTTATCCTCCAACTTATTACTAAATAAGAACACTAAATTTTAATTATACAATGTTTTTGTTTCCATTTGAGAACAACTCGACCTTTTCACATCAGCTTAAATAGTGTACAATGAATTGTCATAATCAGTGACAATTTTACCCAAGGGAAGAGGAAGACCTTAGGAACTTAGAAGGCTCATTCAAAATGGAACAGCCTCAGTTAAAGGCATTCAGACTTTGACAAACCACAACAGGGAACCAGGACAGTAAACATCATGACATTCTTTTTTTTTTTTCCTTCTCACCTGTCCTCATTCAGCTAGGGCCACCTCTTGGCCAGAAGGTAAGCGAGTTGATTGAAACAGACCAAGGAAGACCGATGAGTAGAGAGAGCGAGAGATCTCAATGGGTGAAAGAGCTATGTATTTTTATACATTCCAACCATTTATTCAGCTTTTACTTTTCCCTGAATTAAGAAACTAAATGCTTTTCTTGGAGTTAGCTAGAAACAAAGAAAACACAGGGGAAATGAGCACCTACAAACTCATCTATTCACTTAGTTTTATTGAACGTCAGTATGAGTCAGACCCCGAAGCAAGTGCTGGTGATAAAGTGGTGAACAAGACCCAGACCTTGTGTCCTAGGCTTATTTAAGTGGCTTCAAAGTCGAAGAGGAGGGAGAGTTAGACTTCATCTTTGTATTAACAGTGTGCCAAACCAGAACAAACAGCTGCACAAGTACCTTTAATATCTGAAGTGTTTTTCACTATTCTTACTGGCTGAGAAGCAACCAGGTTATTACATGGTAAGCTCTCTGCGCCTGGATGTCCTCCAGCAAAGACCCAAGGGCCACTTGTCAGAAGGTGTAGAAGAAGGACTTGAGCATACTAAGCCTCATAATAAGCTGAATAAAACAGCCTTAAAAGTTCGCTCTGATATTTGTTTTTCTCTTTCTGACTTACTTCACTCTGTATAACAGGCTCTAGGTTCATCCATCTCAGTTCAATTGACTCAAATCCATTCCTTTTTATGGCTGAGAAATATTCTATTGTGTATATGTATCAAAACTTATTTATTCATTCATCTATCAATAGACATCTATGTTAATTCCATGTCTTGGATATGGAATCTAGGAAATCAGTACTAATCAACTTATTTGCAATACAGGAATAGAGACACAGACATAGAGAAAGAATTTGTAGACACAATGTGGGAAGAAAATGGTGGGACAAATTGAGAGAGTAGCATTGAAATATATACATTACCATGCTTAAAAATATATAACTAGTGGGAAGTTGTTGTATAACACAGGGACCTCAGCCTGGTGCTCTATGATGACCCAGAGGGGTGAGATCATGGGGGGATTAAGAGAGAGGCAAAAAGAGAGGAGCTATATGTATACTTAAGGTTGATACATGTTGTTGTATGGCAGAAACTAACACAACATAGTAAAGCAATTATTTTCTGATTAAAAATTTTAAAAAATGAAATAATGTCAGTGAGAGAAGGCAAGGGTGGGATGATTTTAGAGAATATCATTGAAACATGTATATTACCATATGTGAAATAGATCACCAGTCCAAATTTGATGCAGGAAACAAAACACCCAAAACCGGTGCACTGGGACAACCCAGAGGGATGGGATGGAGAGGGAGGTGGGAGGGGCATTCGGGATGGGGGACACATGTACACCTGTGGCTGATTCATGTCAATGTATGGCAAAAATGATGACAATATTGTAAAGTAATTAGCCTCCAACCAGTCCAGGTTCAATGCATGATACTGGATGCTTGGGGCTAGTGCACGGGGACGACCCAGAGGGATGGTATGGGGAGGGAGGAGGGAGGAGGGTTCAGGATGGGGAGCACATGTATGCCTGTGATGGATTCATTTTGATATTTGGCAAAACTAATACAATTATGTAAAGGTTAAAAATAAAATAAAATTTAAAAAATTTTAAAAAAAGTAATAAATAAATAATATGTCAGTGAAATGGAAAAAGTAACAAGTTTATTTTCCTCTTGCATACCATGGGAAAAAACATTCTCTTATTACTGAAATGTTTTGGTCATATCTGAAAACCCAAAGCATTAACTTCTTATCATCTTGGTGTTGAAAACATTGTCTTATTTCATTAAGTCTCCACTTCTGAATTCATCATATCACTGAAATGAAAGAAGATACAATGAAAGTGACTGAATTCATTCTAATGGGACCTGCACAGAATCCCTAGATGCAAAGAATACTGTTTTTGATGTTACTTATCACCTACATTGGCACTGTCACAGACAACCTGCTATTCCTCTTCCACAATCCTGTTACCTTCAACCACTGAATTAGACAGATTTTCTTTTCTTTTTTTTTTGGCTCTGGATTGCAGCATGTGAGATCTTAGTTCTCAGACCAAGGATCGAATCCCACGAGTCTGGAGTGAAAGTGTGGGGTCTTAATCACTAGATCACCAGGGAAGTCTCTGAATTACACAACTTTTGAATCAGAGAGTAAATCTGTGAGCATTTTAAGGATTTTGAAGAGGAATAGCAGGTGTCTGCCAATGACAAGAAGACCAGGAAAGAATACTTCACAGAGTGTGTGAAGTCTGGCTGTATATCATAGTCACCACAGTGAGCAGGTAAGGTTTTTAGCTCCCTGGGGTCTCAGTGGTAAAGAGTCTGCTTGCCAATGCGTGAGACTCAATTTCAATTCCTGAGTGGGAAGATCCTCTGGAGAAGGAAATGACAACCCTCTCCAGTTTTCTTGCCTGAGAAATCCCATAGAAAGAGGAACCTGGCAGGCTGCAGTCCATGGGATCACAAAGAGTGGGCCACTAATGAGTGACTGAGCAGGAACATGAGAGAGTAATTACTTTATTTGAAAGTTATTCACTCTTTTTGTTTTGCATATGGAAAAACTGAGACCTATCAAAGAAAGAAACATTTCTAAAATTGCATATTTTGTTCAAGCAGTTTAAAATCAAGAATTGTTTTCATTAAATTCTAACCTGTTTTATCTTCTCCCTGCATGGAATAGCAGATATTCCCACTTGTTACTGAGTAATTAAAACAAAAGACATGCCCGAATGATCGATACCGTCACTTCTATGAACTTCATGTTTTCTTTTTTTTTCCCAAGTAAGATCTGAAGAGTGAATTAAATATATTTAGAGATACAAAATATGAATACAAGAGATACAAAAATACATCTTTTGACACTCTTAAAGGATTTACTCATATAAAGAAAAGTAATACAAAGTAAAGATTAGTAATACAGAATTTTTTGTTAAAGCTTCCAGTTTCCACACTGACTTAGCCAGTCTGTTCATTTGATTCCTAAACCAAACAAGTAACTTAGATGGGAACATGATAAGACTTAGTCCCTGCATTCATCAAATCTCTTTGGTTGCACAACAATGCAAAAAAGCAGCAAAAAAAAAAAAAAAAAACAGCAATGTAGTGCTGCTTTTTGCTTACCAATGTGAAACAATAAATTAGTTCCAAATACTTCTATTAAGTCACTATGAAAACTGCTCAAGCACCAAGGAGTCAATACAGAAATGTACGCCTTCTTTAGAATACATGTATTCTACTAGATATTCAGAACTGACCCACTAGGAGAGCTTTGGGCCAACATTATCTCACATTAAAATAAATAAATAAACAAATACTTAATTAAATGGAACTGGGAAACCAGAATGGGGAACAATTATGCCCTATAACATAACAGAACAAAAGAAGGGGAAGAAATGCTCCTCTTTGCTGGCAAGGGCTTAACCAAGGAAAAGCTACAGGCTCTTTATTTACTAGTTCCCCACCCCTTAACTCTATTTTCCCTTCTCTAAAAGCATTCTCCTTCCCTTGCCTTGGGAAAAATTGCAGATGGTTTCCCGTGGTTGATGTTGTTCTGTCACTAAGTCATGTCTGGCTCTTTGCAAACCCCATGAACTGCAGCACGCCAAGTTTCCCTGTTCTTGACAAGGTCCCCAGTTGCAATTCCTGTTGATCTGAAATAAACCCATCTTTTCTGGAATAAAATATGACAGCCTATTTGTTACAAAGACTATCAATTTGCTTTCTGATCAGTGGAGATCAGTGGCATTCTGGCAACCAGCAGTGAGCTTTAGCTTAGAATCTACTTCAGGGGGAAGGCGCCAAGATGGCGGAGGAGTAGGACGGAGAAAACACTTTCTCCCCCACAAATTCATCAAAAGAGCATTTAAACGTCGAGTAAATTCCACAAAACAACTTCTGAATGCCGGCAGAGGACACCAGGCACCAAGAAAAGCAACCCAACTCCTCGAAAGGAGGTAGGAAAAAATATTAAAGACAATAAAAGAGACAAAAGAGAGAGGGACGGAGTTCCGTCCCGGGAAGGGAGTCTTAAAAAGAGAGAAGTTTCCAAACACCAGGAAACCTTCTCACTGCCGAATCCGTGCCGAGCTTTGGAAGCACAGAGGACAACATAACAGGGAGAAAAAATAAATAAACAATTAAAACTCGCAGATTGCGAGCCCTACGGTAACTCCTCCAGCAGAGAAGCAGAGCAGACGCCTGCATCCGCCATTAGCAAGCGGGGGCTGGGTAGGGAGGCGCGGCGCGGGCTGCATCGCTGAGAGCAAGAATCTGGCCTGAATACCCTGAGCACTATCTAAGCGAAATAATTTGGGCTAGCAAACCAGACTGTGGGATATCTACCATGCAAAAAGCCAGCCCTAACCTAAGACAACGCCAGCCCGCACACGGAACAAAGGACTAAACAGAGGTAGCCGGCTGCAAACCTTCCCCCTCCGGTGACAGGCAGCCAGAGCTGGAAGGGGGCAATCGCAGCCCCAGAGAGACATTATCTATAAAACTGGCTTCTTTGCTAACTAAAACTTATTGGGGGTCTGGACGGTCAACATCTGCCTGAGAAGGTGCGCCGGTTTTACACCCAGATAACCAAGTGGCGGGGAGGCGATAAGTCGTAGCATTGGCGCTCGCCAAACACCTCATCACCTGAGCTGCTCGGACCTGGGAAGAGCACAAAACGCAGCCCCAACTGAGTCTGCGCCTCTGAGGACTACGTGAGTGCCTGAACCTGAGCGGCTTGGACCTGGGAGGTGCATGCAACCCAGGGCCAGCCTCGGATTGTTCGCGGCGGAACAACCTAGAGCCTGAGCAGTGTGGGCAGGGAGGCTACACGCGCTGTGAGCGGGGGCAGACCCAGTGTGGCTGAGGCACTGCGAGCGCACACCAGTGTCATTTGTTTGCAGCATCCCTCCCTCCCTCCCCACAGCGCGACTGAACAAAGAGAAGAAATACAGCTCCACCCACCAGAACATCGACACAAGCTTCCCTAACCAGGAAACCTTGACAAGCCACCTCTACATACCCACACACAGCGAGGAAACGCCACAATAAAGAGAACTCCACAAACTGCCAGAATACAGAAAGGACTCCCAAACTCAGCAATTTAAACAAGATGAAGAGACAGAGGAATACCCAGCAGATAAAGGAACAGGATAAATGCCCACCAAACCAAACAAAAGAGGAAGAGATAGGGAATCTACCTGATAAAGAATTCCAAATAATGATAGTGAAATTGATCCAAAATCTTGAAACTAAAATGGAATCACAGATAAATAGCCTGGAGACAAGGATTGAGAAGATGCAAGAAAGGTTTAACAAGGACCTAGAAGAAATAAAAAAGAGTCAATATATAATGAATAATGCAATAAATGAAATTAAAAACACTCTGGAGCCAACAAATAGTAGAATAACAGAGACAGAAGATAGGATTAGTGAATTAGAAGATAGAATGGTAGAAATAAATGAATCAGAGAGGAAAAAAGAAAAACGAATTAAAAGAAATGAGGACAATCTCCGAGACCTCCAGGACAATATTAAACGCTACAACATTCGAATCATAGGGGTTCCAGAAGAAGAAGACAAAAAGAAAGACCATGAGAAATACTTGAGGAGATAATAGTTGAAAACTTCCCTAAAATGGGGAAGGAAATAATCACCCAAGTCCAAGAAACCCAGAGAGTCCCAAACAGGATAAACCCAAGGAGAAACACCCCAAGACACATATTAATCAAATTAACAAAGATCAAACACAAAGAACAAATATTAAAAGCAGCAAGGGAAAAACAACAAATAACACACAAGGGAATTCCCATAAGGATAACAGCTGATCTTTCAATAGAAACTCTTCAAGCCAGGAGGGAATAGCAAGACATACTTAAAATGATGAAAGAAAATAACCTACAGCCCAGATTATTGTACCCAGCAAGGATCTCATTCAAGTATGAAGGAGAAATCAAAAGCTTTTCAGACAAGCAAAAGCTGAGAGAATTCTGCACCACCAAACCAGCTCTCCAACAAATACTAAAGGATATTCTCTAGACAGGAAACACAAAAACGGTGTATAAAGTCGAACCCAAAACAATAAAGTAAATGGCAACGGGATCATACTTATTAGTAATTACCTTAAACGTAAATGGGTTGAATGCCCCAACCAAAAGACAAAGACTGGCTGAATGGATACAAAAACAAGACCTCTATATATGTTGTCTACAAGAGACCCACCTCAAAACAGGGGACACATACAGACTGAAAGTGAAGGGCTGGAAAAAGATTTTCCATGCAAATTGGGACCAAAAGAAAGCAGGAGTCACAATACTCGTATCAGATAAATTAGACTTTAAAACAAAGGCTGTGAAAAGAGACAAAGAAGTTCACTACATAATGATCAAAGGATCAATCCAAGAAGAAGATATAACAATTATAAATATATATCCACCCAACATGGGAGCACCGCAGTATGTAAGACAAATCCTAACAAGTATGAAAGGAGAAATTAACAATAACACAATAATAGTGGGCGACTTTAATACCCCACTCACACTTATGGATAGATCAACTAAACAGAAAATTAACAAGGAAAAAAAAAAAAAAACATGTATCCATAAAGCTCACTAAAGCAAAGCACAGTAAAATGAGGTATGGCAATAAAAGGCGTTAAATTTATCAAAAAAAAAAAAAAAGAATCTACTTCAAATAATTTCCAGTAGAAGAACTAAAGAGCTTCTTGTTGAAAGTGAAAGTGGAGGGTGCAAACGTTGGCTTAAAACTCAATATTCAGAAAACTAAGATCATGGCATCTTGTCCCATCACTTCAATGCAAATAGATGGGAAAACAATGGAAACAGTGACAGACTTCACCATTTTGGGCTCCAAAACCACTGCAGATGGTGACTGCAAAAGATGCTTGCTCCTTGGAAGAAAAGCTATGACAAACCTAGACAATATATTAAAAAACAAAGACATTACATTGCCAACAAAGGTCCATCTAGTAAAAGCTATGGTTTTTCCAGTAGTCAAGTATGGATATGAGAATTGGACTATAAAGAAAGCTGAGCAGCAAAAAATTGATATTTTTTAACTGTGGTGTTGGAGGAGACTCTTGGGAGTTCCTTGAACTGCAAGGCAATCCAATAAGTCAATCCTAAAGGGAATCAGTCCAGAATGTTCATTGGAAGGACTGATGTTGAAGCTGAAACTCCAATACTTTGGCCACCTTATGCAAAGAATTGACTCATTGGAAAAGACCCTCATGTTGGGCAAGTTTGAAGGCAGGAGGAGAAGGGGACAACAGAGGTTGAGATGGCTGGATGGCTTCACTGACTGGATGGACATAAGTTTGAGCAAGCTCTGGGAGTTGGTGATGGACAGGGAAGCCTGGTGTCCTGAGTTCATGGCTTCTCAAGAAGTCAGACATGACTGAGCGACTGAATGGAACTGATTTTTCCTGATCAAAATTACACTCTGGTCAGTGACCTCAGATCCCTCAGAGAAAGATTAGATTGAAGATCTACCTGATGTATGATGGTGATATTACAAGGTTCTTATTCAAAAATATCTCCAGTTCAGTTCAGTTGCTCAGTTGTGTCCGACTCTGCGACCCCATGAATCACAGCACGCCAGGCCTCCCTGTCCATCACCAACTCCTGGAGTTCATCCAAACTCACATCCATCAAGTCGGTGATGCCTTCCAGCCACCTCATCCTCTATCGTCCCCTTTCCCTCCTGCCCCCAATCCCTCCCAGCATCACAGACTTTTCTAATGAGTCAACTCTTCACATGAGGTGGCCAAAGTACTGGAGCTTCAACTTTAGCATTATTCCCTCCAAAGAACACCCAGGGCTGATCTCCTTCAGAGTGGACTGGTTGGATCTCCTTGCAGTCCAAGGGACTCTCAAGAGTCTTCTCCAACACCACAGTTCAAAAGTATCAATTCTTCAGCACTCAGCTTTCTTCACAGTCTAACTCTCACATCCATACATGACCACTGGAAAAACCATAGCCTTGACTAGGCGGACCTTTGTTGGCAAAGTAATGTCTCTGCTTTTGAACATTCTATCTAGGTTGGTCATAACTTTTCTTTCAAGGAGTAAGTGTCTTTTAATTTCATGGCTGCAGTCACCATCTGCAGTGATTTTGGAGCCCAAAAAAATAAAGTCTGACACTGTTTCCCCATCTAT
>NW_011485819.1:15448-15698 GCF_000754665.1 Bison bison bison | reverse complement strand
TTTCTCATGGCAATCTTGATTCCAGCTTGTGCTTCTTCCAGCCCAGCGTTTCTCATGATGTACTCTGCAAAAAACTTAAATAAGCAGAGTGACAATATACAGCCTTGACATACTCCTTTTCCTATTTGGAAAATATCTTATGTCTCCTTTATTCAAAGATCTGGTTATCTACATCTCTGGTGATTGGATTGGAGGGTGTGTGTGTGTGTGTGTGTGTGTGTGTGTGTGTTTTCCTTTTTTTTTTTTTTTT
>NW_011485819.1:15187-15348 GCF_000754665.1 Bison bison bison | reverse complement strand
TTAAGCCAACTTTTTCACTCTCCTCTTTCACTTTCATTAAGAGGCTTTTTATTTCCTCTTCACTTTCTGCCATAAGGGTGGTGTCATCTGCATATCTGAGGTTATTGATATTTCTCATGGCAATCTTGATTCCAGCTTGTGCTTCTTCCAGCCCAGCGTTT
>NW_011485819.1:12860-15087 GCF_000754665.1 Bison bison bison | reverse complement strand
AAAGATCTGGTTATCTACATCTCTGGTGATTGGATTGGAGGGTGTGTGTGTGTGTGTGTGTGTGTGTGTGTGTGTGTTTTCCTTTTTTTTTTTTTCCTGAATTGAATCAGATTCAATTCAGACCTCTGTTCAGCAAACCTGTATTATACATCAGCAGCAGCCTTGGTATCAACCATCATTTTAGCCAGTTTGGTTTGCCTTAACAAAATACTATAGACTGTAGCTTAAAATACTGACAAATGTTTTTTCACAGTTCTGGAAGTTGGAAGTCCCAGATCAAGGTGATTTCAGGGTTGGAAGCTGGTGAACACTTTTTTTCCCCACTTGCAGATGGCCACCTGCAATCCATCATCACAGGTTGTTATTTTTCAGTCTCTAAGTCATGTCCAACTCTTTGTGACCCCATGGGCTGAAGCATGCCAGGCTTCCTTGTCCTTCACCTTCTTCCAGAGTTTACTCAGACTCAAGTCCATTGAGTTGGTGATGAACCATCCAACCATTCACCCTCTGTCATCCCCTTTTCCTCCTGCCCTCAGTCTTTCCCAGCATCAGAGTGTTTTCCAGTAAGTCAGCTCTTCACATCAGGTGGCCAAAGTATTGGAGCTTCAGCTTCAGGATCAGTGCTTCAGATAAATACTCAGGGTTGGTTTCCTTTAGGATTGACTGGTTTGATCTCTTTGTAGTCCAAGGGACTCTCAAGAGTCTTCTGTAGCACCACAGTTCAAAAGCATCAATTTTTCGGCATTCAGCCTCACAGGGTCTTTCCTCCAAGCAAACATGAGAGAGTGGGCTCAGTTTTTAAAGACACTATATTTGATTAGGTTCTCACTCTTATGATCTCAAGAAGTACCAGCTATTCTAATCGCCACTTTTCAAGTCTTTCCAGCCTGTATATCAGGTACATGAGTGAAGAAAGTTTTTCGATGACTTCAGCCTCTGAATTTCTAACTACAACCTCAAGAGAAATGCTGAGACTGAAGTATCCAACTTATCTATCAAATTCCAGATTGAATCAAAAAATCTGAATTAATAAAGTGAATGATGATGCTTTAAATCATTTAATTTTGGGATAGTTTTTTTAATATGGCAAACATATCTGAAACACTGCAGTAATTTAAACACTGTAGTACTGGCTCGTGTATATATTAGTTGAACGGAATGGAAAGCTAAGATATGGAATTTTATATGTATCCTGTGCTGAGTCACTTCAGTCCTGTCCACCTCTTTGATACCCTGTGAACTGCACTTCTCCAGGCTCTTCTGTTTATGGGATTCTCCAGGTAAGAATACTGGAGTATTCCCCCCCTCTTCTAGGGGATCTTCTCAATGCAACCCAGGTATCAAACCCATGTCTCTTATGTCTTCTATATTGGCATGCAAGATCTTTACCACTAATGCCACCTGAAAGTGAAAGTGAAGTCGCTCAGTTGTGTCCGACTCTTTGTGGATACATGGACTGTAGCCCACCAGGCTTCTCAGACCATGGAATTTTCCAGGCAAGAGTACAGGGGATTTTCCTGACCCAGGGATTGAACCCAGATCTCCTGTGATTCAGGCAGATGCTTTACCATCTGAGCCACCAGGGAAGCTATAGTGCCACCTGGGAAGTATGTGTATATATATATATATATATATATATATACACACACACATATGCATATATACATATATGTATATGAATAATATGAAATTAGTGGTTTTCAGTGTCATCAGGAAAATAATTATTATTCAATAAATGTACTTTGAAAAGTTATTTATCCTTATGATAAGAAATAAGAGTATACATCCATGTCACACCATATCTGAACATATATCCTATGCGATTTTTAAAGATATAAATACAAAAAAATACTTCAAAGTATTTAAAGAGTAATTTCTTTTTATTGAGAGAAAGGAATGATTTGGGAAGTTCATGCAAAGGTATTTTGTCTTGAGTTCAGCTTCCTTATCCGTACCTTCCTCACTCTAGTGAGCATGGTCAAATTCAGGTGTCAGTTACTTCAATATAATATTTTTGAAGTAATTAATTCACTCTATTAAATTCCTTTCTAGTTAAAAGATCTAGTGTATTTTTATTTCCTTCACTGAAGAATAAATGAGATTTTTGTCTGGTATAATTTGATATGTGTCAATAATCAGAGGAACTAACATTGCTAAGTACACTGAGCCCAATCACAAGTAGAAAAAAAATGATAAAGGTGTAGGTAATATTTTAATATCTAAGTTG